>NW_022162055.1:33178-157663 GCF_008728515.1 Papio anubis | reverse complement strand
TTTCTTTTGCTGTGCAGAAACTCTTTAGTTTAATTAGATCCCATTTTTCAATTTTGGCTTTTGCTGCCATTGCTTTTGGTGTTTTAGACATAAAGTCCATGTCCATGCCTATGTCCTGAATGGTATTGCCTAGGTTTTCTTCTAGGGTTTTTATAGTTTTAGGTCTAACATTTAAGTCTCTAATCCATCTTTAGTTAATTTTTGTATAAGGTGTAAGGAAAGGATCCAGTTTCAGCTTTCTACTTATGGCTAGCCAGTTTTCCCAGCACCATTTATTAAATAGGGAATCCTTTCCCCATTTCTTGCTTTTCTCAGGTTTGTCAAAGATCAGATGGTTGTAGATGTGTGGTATTATTTCTGAGGGATCTATTCTGTTCCATTGGTCTATATCTCTGTTTTGGTACCAGTACCATGCTGTTTTGGTTACTGTAGCCTTGTAGTATAGTTTGAACTCAGGTAGTGTGATGCCTCCTGCTTTGTTCTTTTAGCTTAGGATTGTCTTGCCAATATGGGCTCTTTTTTGGTTCCATATGAACTTTAAAGTAGTTTTTTCGAATTCTGTGAAGAAAGTCATTGGTAGCTTAATAGGGATGGCATTGAATGTATAAATTACCTTGGGCAGTATGGCCATTTTCACGATATTGATTCTTCCTATCCATGAGCATGGAATGTTATTCCATTTGTTTGTGTCTTCTTTTATTTCATTGAGTAGTGGTTTGTAGTTCTCCTTGAAGAGGTCCTTCACATCCCTTGTAAGTTGGATTCCTAGGTATTTTATTCTATTTGAAACAATTGTGAATGGGAGTTCCCTCATATTTGGCTCCCTGTTTGTCTGTTATTGGTGTATAAGAATGCTTGTAATTTTTGCACATTGATTTTGTATCCTGAGACTTTGCTGAAGTTTCTTATCGGCTTAAGGAGATTTGGGGCTGAGACGATGGGGTTTTCTAAATATACAGTCATGTCATCTGCAAACAGGGACAATTTGACTTCCTCTTTTCCTAACTGAATACCCTTTATTTCTTTCTCCTGCCTGATGGCCCTGGTCAGAGCTTCCAACACCATGTTGAATAGGAGTGGTGAGAGAGGGCATCCCTGTCTTGTGCCAGTTTTCAAAGGGAATGCTTCCAGTTTTTGCCCATTCAGTATGATATTGGCTGTGGGTTTGTCATAAATAGCTCTTATTATTTTGAGATATGTTCCATCAATACTGAATTTATTGAGAGTTTTTAGTATGAAGGGCTGTTGAATTTTGTCAAAGTCCTTTTCTTCATCTATTGAGATAATCATGTGGTTTTGTCTTTGATTCTGTTTATATGCTGGATTATGTTTGTTTATTTGCTTATGTTGAACCAGACTTGCATACCAGGGATGAAGCCCACTTGATCATGGTGGATAAGCTTTTTGATGTGCTGCTGGATTCGGTTTGCCAGTATTTTATTCAGGATTTTTGCATCGATGTTCATCAGGGATATTGGTCTAAAATTCTCTTTTTTTGTTGTGTCTCTGCCAGTCTTTGGTATCAGGATGATGTTGGCTTCATAAAATGAGTTAGGGAGGATTCCCTCTTTTTCTATTGATTGGAATAGTTTCAGAAGGAATGGTACCAGCTTCTCCTTGTACCTCTGGTAGAATTCAGCCATGAATCCATCTGGTCCTGAACTTTTTTGGTTGGTAAGCTATTGATTATTGCCTCAATTTCAGAGCCTGCTATTGGTCTATTCAGGGATTCAACTTCTTCCTGGTTTAGTCTTGGGAGAGTGTATGTGTCCAGTAATTTATCCATTTCTTCTAGGTTTTCTAGTTTATTTGCATAGAGGTGTTTATAGTATTCTCTGATGGTAGTTTGTATTTCTGTGGAGTCCATGGTGATATACCCTTTATCATTTTTTATTGCATCTATTTGATTCTTCTCTCTTTTCTTCTTTTTTAGTCTTGCTAGCAGTCTATCAATTTTGTTGATCTTTTCAAAAAACCAGCTCCTGGATTCATTGATTTTTTGAAGGGTATTTTGTGTCTCTGTCTCCTTCAGTTCTGCTCCAATCTTAGTTATTTCTTGCCTTCTGCTAGCTTTTGAATGTGTTTGCTCTTGCTTCTCTAGTTCTTTTCATTGTGATGTTAGGGTGTTGATTTTAGATCTTTCCAGCTTTCTCTTGTGGGCATTTAGTGCTATAAATTTCCCTCTACACACTGCTTTAAATATGTCCCAGAGATTCTGGTATGTTGTATCTTTGTTCTCATGGGTTTCAAAGAATATCTTTATTTCTGCCTTCATTTTGTTATGTACCGAGTAGTCATTCAGGAGCAGATTGTTCAGTTTCCATGTAGTTGAGCAGTTTCGAGTGAGTTTCTTAATCCTGAGTTCTAGTTTGATTGCACTGTGGTCTGAGAGATAGTTTGTTATAATTTCTGCTCTTTTACATTTGCTGAGGAGTGCTTTACTTCCAACTATGTGGTCAATTTTGGAATAAGTGTGATGTGGTGCCGAGAAGAATGTATATTCTGTTGATTCGGGGTGGAGAGTTCTATAGATGTCTATTAGGTCTGCTTGCTGCAGAGATGAGTTCAATTCCTGGACATCCTTGTTCACTTTCTGTCTCGTTGATCTGTCTAATGTTGACAGTGGAGTGTTGAAGTCTCCCATTATTATTGTATGGGAGTCTAAGTCTCTTTGTAAGTCTCTAAGGACTTGCTTTACGAATCTGGGTGCTCCTGTATTGGGTGCATATATATTTAGGATAGTTAGCTCTTCTTGTGAATGACACTTTACCATTATGTAATGGCCTTCTTTGTCTCTTTTGATCTTTGATGGTTTAAAGTCTGTTTTATCAGAGATTAGGATTGCAACTCCTGCTTTTTTTGTTTTCCATTTGCTCGATAGATCTTCCTCCATCCCTTTATTTTGAGCCTATGTGTGTCTCCGCACATGAAATGGGTCTCCTGAATACAGCAAACTGATGGGTCTTGATTCTTCATCCAAGTTGCCAGTCTGTGTCTTTTAATAGGCACATTTAGCCCATTTACATTTAAAGTTAGTATTGTTATGTGTGAACTTAATCCTGTCATTATTATGTTAGCTGGTTATTTTGCTCGTTAGTTGATGCAGTTTCTTCTTAACATTGATGGTCTTTACATTTTGGCATGTTTTTGCAGTGGCTGGTACTGGTTGTTCCTTTCCATGTTTAGTGCTTCCTTCAGGAGCTCTTGTAGGGCAGGCCTGGTAGTGACAAAATCTCTAAGCATTTGCTTGTCTATAAAGGATTTTATTTCTCCTTCACTTATGAAACTTAGTTTGGCTGTATATGAAATTCTGGGTTGAAAATTCTTTTCTTTAAAAATGTTGAATATCAGCCCCCACTCTCTTCTGGCTTGTAGGGTTTCTGCTGAGAGATTTGCTGTTAGTTTAATGGGCTTCCCTTTGTGGGTAACCTGACCTTTCTATCTGGCTGCCCTTATCATTTTTTCCTTCATTTCATCTTTGGTGAATCTGACAATTACGTGTCTTGGAGTTACTCTTCTCAAGGAGTATCTTTGTGGCATTCTCTGTATTTCCTGAATTTGAGTATTGACCTGCCTTGCTAGGTTTGGGAAGTTCTCCTGGTGTTTTCCACCTTGGTTCCATTCTCCCCGTCACTTTCGGGTACACCAATCAGATGTATATTTGGTCTTTTCACATAATCCCATATATCTTGGAGGCTTTGTTCATTTGTTTTCACTCTTTTATCTCTAAACTTCTCTTCTTGCTTCATTTCATTCATTTGATCTTCAATCACTGATACCCTTTCTTCCAGTTGATCGAATCGGTTACTGAAGCTTGTGCATTTGTCACATAGTTCTTGTGCCATGGTTTTCAGCTCCATCAGGTCATTTAAGGACTTCTCTACATTGGTTATTCTAGTTAGCTATTCGTCTAATCTTTTTTCAAATTTTTAGCTTCTTTGCAATGGGTTCGAACTTCCTTCTTTAGCTTGGAGAAGTTGGATTGTCTGAAGCCTTCTTCTCTAAACTCGTCAAAGTCATTCTCTGTCAGCTTTGTTCCATTGCTGGCGAGGAGCTGCGTTCCTTTGTAGGGGGAGACGTGCTCTGATTTTTAGAAGTTGCAGCTTTTCTCCTGTTTTTCCCCCATCTTTGTGGTTTTATCCTTTGGTCTTTGATGATAGTGACATACAGATAGGGTTTTGGTGTGGATATCCTTTCTGTTTGTTAGCTTTCCTTCTAACAGTCAGGACCCTCAGCTGCAGGTCTGTTGGAGTTTGCTGGAGGTCCACTCTAGACCCTGTTTTCCTGGGTATCAGCAGTGGAAGCTGCAGAAGAGTGAATATTTCTGAACAGCAAATGTTGCTGCCTGATCGTTCCTCTGGAATCTTCCTCTCAGAGGGCTACCCAGCTGTGTGAGGTGTCAGTCTGCGCCTGCTGGGGCATGCCTCCTGGTTAGGCTACTTGGGGGTCAGGGACCCACTTGAGGAGGCAGTCTGTCCGTTCTCAGATCTCAAACTCTGTGCTGGGAGAACCACTACTCTCTTCAAAGCTGTCAGACAGGGACATTTAAATCTGCAGAGGTTTTTGTTGCCTTTTGTTTTGCTATGCCTTGTCCCCAGAGGTAGAGTCTACAGAGGCAGGCAGGCCTCCTTGAGCTGCAGTGGTCTCCACCCAGTTCGAGCTTCTGGGCTGCTCTGTTTAGCTATTCAAGTCTCAGCAATGGCGGGCACCCTTCCCCCAGGCTCGCTGTGGCCTTGCAGTTAGATCTCAGACTGCTGTGCTAGCAATGAGGGAGGCCCCATGGGTGTGGGACCCTCTGAGCCAGGCGTGGGATATAATCTCCTGGTGTGCCGTTTGCTAAGACCCTTGGAAAAGCATAGTATTAGGGTGGGAGTGCCTTGATTTTCCAGGTGCTGTGTGTCATTGTTTCCCTTGGCTAGGAAAGGGAATTCCCTTATCCCTTGTGCTTCCCAGATGAGACCATGCCTCCCCCTGCTTCGGCTCTTGCTCAGTGGGCTGTACCCACTGTCCTGCACCCACTGTCTGACACACCCCAGTGAGATGAACCTGGTACCTCAGTTGGAAATGCAGAAATCTCCCGTCATCTCTGTTGCTCACACTGGGAGCTGTAGCCTGGAGCTGTTCCTATTAGGCCATCTTGGAACTCCCCTCCTTTTGCCTATTTTTAAATAGAGTTGTTTTATTGTTATTGAGTTGTTTGAGTTCATTGTATTAGTATATTTTGGATATTAGTCTTTTATCCAATGTATTTATTTGAAAATATTGTCTCCCAATCTGTGGGTTGTTTCTTCACTTTTTTGTTTCATTTGCTGTTCAGAAGCTTTTTGTTTTGATGCATTCCATCCATTTTTGTTTTGGATTCCTATACTTTTGAAATCTTCACCAAGAAATCACTGCCCTGACCAATGTCATGAAGATTTTCCCCTATGTTTTCTTCTTACAGTTTCGTGTCATACTTTCAAGTCTTTAATCTATATTGAGATGATTCTTGTATAAGGGGTGAGTTAAGGGTCCATTTTCATTATTTTTCATGTGGCTATCCAGTTTTCCCAGTACGATTTGTTGAAAATACTGTCCTTTCCCCATTGTGTGCACTGGCACCTTTGTCAAAAATAAATTGACTATAAATGTGTGTATTTATTTCTGGGCTGTCTATCTTGTTCCATTGCTTAGTATACCTGTTTTTATGTCAATAGTATGCCATTTTGAATATTATAGCTTTGTAAGTATTTTGAAATCCAGTAGTGTGATGCTTCTCCTTTGGCTCAAGATTACTTTGGCTATTTCAGGACTTTTGTAATTCCTTAGTTATTTTAGGATTGTTTTCTCTATTTCTGTGAAGAATAGCACTGAAATATTCATAGGTATTTTACTGAATCTATAGATTGCTTTTAGCAGTATGGACATTTTCACAATATTAGTTATTCCAATCCATGAGTAAGAGATGTCTTTCTGTTCTCTTATGTTACTTCCAATTTCTTTTATCAATGTCTTAGAGTTTTCAGCATACAGATCTTTCACCTCCTTGACTAAATTTCCTTCTATGTCATTTTTTATGTTATTGTAGATGGGATTGTGTTCTCAATTACTAATTCAAATAGTTTATTATTACTGTATAGAAATGCTACTAATTTTCATAAGTTGGTTTTGTATCCTGCAACTTCACTGAGTTCCTTTATGAGTTCCTAGGAATGTTTCTTATGGAATCTTCAGGATTTTCTTTATATAAAACCATGCCATAAGCAAGCAGATGTTTTTTTTCTTTCCCATTTGGATGCCTTTCATTTCCTTCTCTTGTCTAATTGCTCTGGTTAGGACTTTCAGTACAGTTATCCATCAGTGTTCACATGGCTCTGGTTCCAGGACCCCATACAGATACCAAAATCTGTGCATGTTCAATCCCCATATCTAAAATGGCTTAGTATTTACATATAATTAATGCCTATCCTTTCATATACATAAAATCCTGTCTGGTTTACTTATAATGCCTAATACAATGCCAACACATCACTTCATTTATGTGGGTTCAGTGTAGTACTTGGTACACAGCAAATTCAAGTTTTGCTTTTTGGAATTTTTTGTGAATATTTTCAATCAATGGTTGGTTGAATCCATGATGCAAAACCAACAGTTCTGAACAGCTGACTGTACTATGCTGAACAGAAGTGGGGAGAGGGGCCATCCTTATCTTCTTCCTGACATCGTCTTTGAGTTTTTCCCATTCAGTATGATGTTAACTTTGAGCTTGTCATATGTGGTCTTTACTCTATTGAAGAATATTCCTTCTAAAACTAATTTGTTGAGTGGTATGTTTTATCACAAAGTGATGTTTAATTTTATTAAATGCTTTATCTGACTCTATTAAGATGCTCATATGGTCTTTGTTCATTCTTTAATATAACATGAATCACATATACTGATTTACATATATTGTACCATCCTTGCATGCCAGAGATAAATCCCACTTGGTCATGGTATTCATTCTTTTTAATATACTGCTGAATATAGTTTGCTAATAATTTAGTTGAGGATTTTTATCCATCTATGTTCATCAGGGATGTAATGAAAATAAATGTGTCTGTTTGGCTTTGGTATCAATTTAATGCTAGACTATGAAATGCAATTGGAAGTATTCCTACCTCTTCAATATTTGGAAGAGTTTGACTAAAATTTGTATTAGTTCTTCTTTAAATGTTTGGTAAAATTCTGTTGTGATGCCTCTGGTCCTGGACTTTTCTTTGATGGGAGACATTTAATTACTGGTTCAATCTCTTCACTCTTTATTGGCCTATTCAGATTTACTATTTCTTTGTGATTCAGTCTTGGTAGGTTATATGATTTTAGGACTTTATCCATTCCTTCCAGGTTGTCTAATTAGCTTGCATATAGTTGTTCACAGTACATTCTTATGATCTTTTGTTGTTTGTGTTATCAGCTACAATATCTTTTTTCATTTATGATTTTATTTATTTGAGCTTTCTCTTTTTTCTTAGTCTAAGAAAAAAGCTAAGATTTTTTCAATTTTGTTTATCTTTTAAAACATCAATATTTTATTTCATTAGTCTTTTAAATTGCTTTTCTAGTTTTTATTCCATTTATTTCTGCTTAGATCTTTATTCTTTCCTTCCTTCTGCTAATGATGCATTTAGTTCATCCTTTTTTAGTTACTTGAGGTGTAACTTTTTTTTATTTTAGATCTTTCTTCTTTTTTGATGTAGGCATTTATTGCTATAGATTTCCCTCTCAGAACTGCTTTTGCTGCATCCCACAATAATCTCAAGATATTTTCAAATTTTTTTCTTTTTTTAACCCTGTAGTTTTTAAGGAGCATATTGTTCAATTTCCATATATTTGTTAATTTTGCATATTTTTTCCCATTATTGCTTTCTAGTTTTTATAATTATGGTTGGAAAAGATACTTCATATGATTTTGGTCTTCTCAAATTTGTTAAGACTTATTTTGTGGCCTAATATTTGATCTACCTTGGAAAATGTTCTGTATGCACTTAGAAAGATTGTGCATTTGTTACTGTTGGATAGAATGTTCTGAATATGTGTATTATGTCTGTTATAGTTCAAGCAAATGCTTTTTCAGTTGATTTCTCTATTTGGGTTATCTATCTATTGTTGAAAGCAGGATACTGAAATTTCCTACAATGATTGTGTTGCAGTCTGTGTCTCTCTTCAGATCTTCAGAGCATATATAGGTGCTTCAAAGTTGGGTGTATAGATGTTTACAATTGTTGTATCCTCTTGATGAATTTACCCTTTATCATCTTATTATGACCTTTGTTTTTATAGTTTTTGGCCTAAAGTCTGTTTTGTCTGAAATAAGTATAGATGCCCCTGTTCCCTTTTGGCTTTCTTTGCACGTACTACCTTCTCCTATTCCTTCACTTTCAGTCTATGACTTTTCCATAAGGTGAAAGGACCTAATTATATGCTATATGTAGGTAGCATAAGGTATAGTCTAACTTGTTAAGACTTATTTTGTGGCCTAACATATGATCTATCTTGGAAAATTTTCATTGTACACTTGAAAAAAATGTGTGTTTTGTTGCTGTTGAATGGAATCTTCTGTACATGTGTGTTATGTCTGTTTGATATACTTCAAACTAATGCTTTTTAAATTGATTTTCTATTTGGATTATCTGTCTATGACTTGTCTGTAAGGTGAAAAAGACCGAATAATATGCTATATGTAGCTAGCATATAGTTGGGTCTTTTAAAAAAATTAATCTATTTAGCTAGTCTATGCCTTTTGATTAGAGAATTTAATCCGCTTACATTTAAAACAATTGTTAACAGATAAGAACTTACAAGTGCCATTTTGTTATTTGTTTTATGATTGTTTGTATATCCTTTATTCTTTTCTATACCTTTGCTTTCTTCCAGTGGTTTGATGGCTTTCTGTAATAAGATGCTTTGGATCTTTCCTTTTTATCTTTTGTACATCTATTATAGCCTTTTTCTTGTGATTACCCTGATGCTTATATAAATCCTCTCATACTTTAAAACTGGCTATTTTAAGCTGATAATCACCCAACTTTGATAGCCAAGAAAAACTCTACACTTGTATTCCCTCTTCCCCTTGTTTGTGTTTGATGTCACAGTTTACATGTTTTTATAATATGCCTCCATTAACACATTATTTAAATTTTAGTTGTTTTTAACAGTTTTGCCTTTTAAACTTTTTACTGAAGATATCATTGACTTGCCCATTGTTATGTAAGTTTTATGGTTTTTGGATTTGACTTTTCTTTCATTAAAAAGTACTTACTTTTACCAGTAAGTTTTATACTTTTGTATGTTTTCATGTCAGTAATTAGCATCTTCTTCCTTAATCTTAAAAATTTGCTTTCAGCATTTCTTCTAAGGCAGGTCTAATGCAGATATACTAGTGATAAACTAGACCTGCCATTCTCTTATTTTATTTGTCCGAGAAAGTATTTATCACTCCTTCCTTTTTTTCTGAAAAACAGAGTTGCAAAGTGTAGTATTCTTGGTTGACAGTTTTTTTTTCTCTTTCATAATTTTGAGTATATCATCTCACTTACTTCTGGCCTAGAATGTTTCTTCTAAAATATGTACTTATAATCTAATAGAGGTTATCACATGTGTAACAATTTGCTTTTCTTTTACTGCTTTCAAGGCTCTCTTTTTGTTTTTAACTTGTTTCCCTTTTTTAAATAATTTAAACATAATTCATATCTGGGGAGTTGGACATATACAGATTTGTTACATGGGTATATTGCATTATGCTAAGGCTTGGAATATGGATGATCCCATTACTGAGGTAGTGAGCATGGTACCCAACAGTTAGTTTTTCAATCCTGTTTTCCCTCTCTCCCTCCCCCATCTAGTACTCCCCAGTGTCTGTTGTTGCCATCTTTATGTCCATGAGTACCTAATGCTTAGTTCCCACTAAAAGTGAGAACATGTGGTATTTTATTTTCTGTTCCTTTGTTAACTTGCTTAGGATAATGGCCTCCAGATACATCCATGTTTTTAACTTTTGATAATTCAATTATGATGTGTCTCAGAGTGGGTCTCTTTGAATTCATCTCATTGGGTGTCTTTTGGGCTTCCTTTGTATGGGTTTTACTTTGCTTCTGCAGGCTTGAAAAGTTTTCTGCCCTTATTTTTTTGAAAATGACTTCTGTTTCTTTCCCTCTTTTTCTTCTTTTAGAACTCAATAATGTATATGTTATTCCACTTCATAGTGTCCCATGTTTTTTCTTAAGCTATCTTCACTCTGTCCTTCATTTTTCATTTTTGCTCCTCAGATTGAGTGATTTCCAGTGACCTGCCTTTGAATCACTGATGTTTCTCTGTATTTTCTAATCTGTTTTTAATCTGCCCCCAATTGAATTTTTCACTTCATTTATAGTACTATTCAGTTCTGTGATTTCTGTTTGATACTTGTTAATATTTTCTGTTTGCTGAAATTCTTAGTTGTTCTTGAATTGCTTTCCTGTCCTCAGTGATCGTCTTTATGATTGTTATTCTGTATTCTGTCAGATAAATCACAAATCTCCACTTCACTGGATTTGTTTCCAGAGATTTATCTTGTTTTTTATTTGAAATATATTTCCCTGTTTTTTCCCACATGGGTGGGATCTACAGTAGTTGTGGCAGTTAGCATGTGGACTAACTTTTCCCAGGAAGAATGAGTAGACCTGAATTTATCACCCAGGTAAACCAGGAAAAGGCTTGTGCAGTGCCAAGCTCTGGTTTAGGCTGTGGGAGAGCTTTTGTCTATCTACCCCATTAGTGTCTCAGCTTTTCCTACCCATTTGATGTAAACGTTTTCTCAGTATGCAGGGAGTAGGAGTCTCTCAACTGGTTTCTGAATTTCTCTAAGATGGAAATGATCTGTGGATAGATGTTTACTTAGTGTGTCTCTAGGTGGAGACAGAGTCAGAACCCTCCTATTCTACCATATTGTTGATATCACTGGCTACAAATGTCCAATTAACCGTAAATAACAAATTCCAACAGAGATAGCTTACACTATTTCACAACAGGTCTCTCCCTTTGCAAAGAAAGAGGAAGGGAGTCTGGAGAAACTACACAAGATGGCAAAGAAGGAAAAGGAAGGCCAAAAGATTAGCTTAGTCCCAAAAGAGAAAATCTACCATAAGTGTGTATTAATAGAAAAGAACCATCATAAGTACTTAAATGAGGCAGAACCTAAAGAAAAAAGAACTTAAAGTAAAAAACTAAAATGGTGTCTTGAAACACCATTGCTTCTTGAAAAGAGGTTAAACAGAAGAAGTTTTGCTACTTTTCTGGGTAGTAGGAGATGAAAGAAGGAGTGGAAAGAGTTAAGATCTTGCAATACAACAACAAAATATAAGAAAGCATAAACCTCTTACCTCACTACCAAATATTATCATACTTTTTAAAAATTATACTTTAAGTTCTGAGTTACACGTGCATAATGTGCAGCTTTGTTACATAGGTATACACGTGCCATGGTGGTTTGCTGCACCCATGAACCCAACATCTACATTAGGTATTTCTCCTAATGGTATCCCTCCCCTAGCCCCCCACCTCCCTACAGGCCCTGGTGTGTGATGTTCTCCTCCCTGCGTCCACGTGTTCTCATCATTCAACTCCCACTTATGAGTGAGAACATGCAGTGTTTGGTTTTCTGTTCTTGTGTTAGTTTGCTGAGGATGATGTTTTCCAGCTTCATCCATGTGCTTGCAAAGGACATGAACTCATTCTTTTTTATGGCTGTATAGTATTCCATGGTGTATATGTGCCACATTTTCTTTATCCATTCTATTATTAATGGGCATTTGGGTTGGGTCCAAGTCTTTGCTATTGTGAACAGTGCTGCAATAAACACACGTGTGCATGTGTCTTTATAGTAGAATGATTTATAGTTCTTTGAGTATATACCTAGTAATGGGATTGCTGTGTCAAATGGTATTTCTAGTTCTAGTTCCTGAGGAATCACCACACTGTCTTCCACAATGGTTGAACTAATTTACACTCCTAAACAGTGTAAAAGCATTCGTAGTTCTCCACATCCTCTCCAGCATCTGTTGTTTCCTGACTTTTTAATGATCGCCATTCTAACTGGCATGAGATGGTATCTCATTGTGGTTTTGATTTGCGTTTATCTAATGAACAGTGATTATAAGCTTTCTTTCATATGCTTGTTGGCTGCATAAATGTCTTCTTTTGAGAAGTGTTTGCTCATATCTTTTGCATACTTTTTGAAGAGGGAGGTTGTTTTTTTTTTCTTCTAAATTGGTGTAAGTTCTTTGTAGATTCTGAATATTAGCCCTTTGTCAGATGGATAAATTGCAAAAATTCTGTAAGTTGCCTGTTCACTCTGATGATAGTTTCTTTTGCTGTGCAGAAGCTCTTTAGTTTACTTAGATCCCATTTGTCAATTTTGGCTTTTGTTGCAATTGCTTTTGGTGCTTTAGTCATGAAATCTTTGCCCATGCCTATGTCCTGAATGGTATTGCCTAGGTTTTCTTCTAGGGTTTTGATGGTTTTAGGTCTTACATTTAAGTCTTTAATCCATCTTTAGTTAATTTTTTCTTTTTTTATTATTATTATTATACTTTAAGTTCTAGGGTACATGTGCATAACGTGCAGGTTTGTTACATATGTATACTTGTGCCATGTTGCTGTGCTGCACCCATCAACTCGTCAGCACCCATCAACTCATCATTTACATCAGGTATAACTCCCAATGCAATCCCTCCCCCTCCCCCTCCCCATGATAGGCCCCGGTGTGTGATGTTCCCCTTCCCCAGTCCAAGTGATCTCATTGTTCAGTTCCCACCCATGAGTGAGAACATGTGGTGTTTGGTTTTCTGTTCTTGTGATGTGAAGGCATCTAGTTTCAGCTTTCTGCATATGGCTAGCCAGTTTTTAAATTCTGAAATTGAGGCAGCAGTTAATAGCCTACCAGCCAAAAAAGTTCCAGGACCAGACAGATTCACAGCCAAATTCTACCAGCAGTACAAACAGGAGCTGGTACTGTTCCTTCTGAAACTATTCCAAACAATAGAAAAAGAGGGAATCCTCCCCAGTTCAATTCATTAGGCCAGCATCATCCTGATACCAAAACCTGGCAGAGTCACACACACAAAATTTCAGGACATTATCCCTGATGAACATCGATGTGAAAATCCTCAATAAAATACTGGCAAAGCGAATCCAGCAGCACATCAAAAAGCTTATCCACCACGATCAAGTCTGATTCATCCCTGATGTGCAAGGCTAGTTCAACATATGCAAATAAATAAATGTAATCCATTACATAAACAGAACCAATGAAAAAAAATCACATGATTATCTCAATAGATGCAGGAAAGGTCTTCAACAAAATTCAACAGCCCTTCATGCTAAAAACTCTCAATAAACTAGGTATTGATGGAACGTATCTCAAAATAATAAGAACTATTTATGACAGACCCACAGCCAATATCATACTGAATGGGCAAAAACTGGAAGCATTCCCTTTGAAAACTGGCAGAAGACAAGGATACCCTCTCTCAACACTCCTATTCAACATAGTGTTGAAAGATCTGGGCAGGTCAATCAGGCAAGAGAAAGAAATAAAGGGCATTCAGTTAGGAAAAGAGGAAGTCAAATTGTCTCTGTTTGCAGATGACATGATTGCATATATAGAAAACCCCATCATCTCGGCCCCAAATCTCCTTAAGCTAATAAGCAACTTCATCAAAGTCTCAGGATAAAAAATCAATGTGCAAAAATCACAAGCATTCCTATATACCAATAACAGACAAACAGAGAGCCAAATCATGAGTGAACTCTCATTCACAATTGCTACAAAGAGAATGAATTACCAAGGAATACAACTTACAAGGGAAGTGAAGGACCTCTTCAAGGAGAACTACAAACTACTGCTCAAGGAAATAAGAGAGGACACAAACAAATGGAAGAACATTCCATGCTCATGGATGCGAATAATCAATATCATGAAAATGGCCATACTGCCCAAAGTAATTTATAGATTCAATGTTACCCCATCAAGCTACCAATGACTTTCTTCACAGAATTGGAAAAAACTGCTTTAAATGTCATATGGAACCAAAAAAGATCCTGCATAGCCAGGACAATTCTAAGCAAAAAGAACAAAGCTGGAGGCATCATGCTACCTGACTTCAAACTATACTACAAGGCTACAGTAACCAAAACAGCATGGTACTGGTACCAAAACATATAGACCAATGGAACAGAACAGAGGCCCCAGAAATAACACCACACATCTACAACCATCTGATCTTTGACAAACCTGACAAAAACAAGAAATGGGGAAAGGATTCCCTATTTAATAAATGGTGTTGGGAAAACTGGCTAGCTATATGCAGACAGCCGAAACTAGATCCCTTCCTCACATCTTATCATTCAGTTTTAAAACTACACTTTTTTTTACAATGAAAAATGTACCACAAGAAAGTTCTTGTAGTAGGAGTGTTAGCCCTGTTTAGAAGACTGCCATTTATACAGTGCATTTTGTTGTTGAGATGTTATACATGTTATACATGTTATATCATTTGATTTAAAAAAAAAAAAACTGAAATACATGTAAAGTTATAGTCCTACTTATCATATGAGGAAACTGAGTCTTCAAGGTGCAAAATGGCTTGCCATTGGTGACAAGGCCAGTAATGGCAGAGCCAACACTAAAGCCCATGTCCTCTGGCTTCCTTACTCTCTCAAGTCTGTCCTCCAGTGCATCCATCTTATTCAAAAGAAATATTAGTCTTTCTACACACTTTTATTTAAAGGAAGAGATCATGTCCTAGGAATCTTTTTATTCCCATAGCACATAGAACATTGATTTTCATATGATAAGCAATCAAAAATACTTGTTGAATTGAATTACATTAAAATGTAATGTAAGACTTATTCAGAGAATTTTCAGTGGAATATGGAGGAGGAAGGCATATGGAAGAGGGTTAATTCATTTAAACATGAAAGACATATTGAACATATAAAATAGCAACAGTGAGCATAGAGAAGTAAAATAAGATAGTATTTAACAATATGTGATTTGGATACAAACAGCCTGGACTTGAATCGTGCCTTTAACACTTCATAATTCTGTAATTTTTAACAAGTCATGTTTTCTCATCTGCAAAATAGTGATAATAAAAATACTTAACTTGTAAAAAAATGTATGAATAAATAGAAAAGGAAAAAAAAAGTAAAAGTTTGTGTTCAAATAGTTCTCTGTATACATCTATTCTGCTTGTCTAAAATTTAACCTAAGAAGTAAAATTTGTTAACTGACACAATGAAAAATAGATGTATGTATACAAAGAATTGATTATATAAATGTAGTATTTAAAAAATAATTAAAAGATACAAAATATTTGACTGGCATTTTTAACTTCCAGGTAAAAATTCTAATTATAAGTAAGGTTTTTTGTTTTTTTGTTTTGTTTTGGAGACGGAGTTTCGTTCTTGTTGTCCAGACTGGAGTGCAATGGTGCGATTTCAGCTCACTGCAACCTCCACCTCCCAGGTTCAAGTAATTCTCCTGCCTCAGCCTCCTGAGTAACTGGGATTACAGGCATGCACCACCATGCCCAGCTAATTTTGTATTTTTAGTAGAGACAGGGTTTCTCCATGTTGGTCAGGCTGGTCTTGAATGATAGTAAGTTTTAAGTAGGGAAAATATACCAAGGTGCTTGTGTCTTTCACATTATGTCTGTTTTGGTAAGTGTTTACCTGGACATAGTGCAATTGACTTCATGTAACTTCTATGTTCATAATTCTTTAATTATATGAAGTACATTTAATCACCAACTATTGCCTAAAGGATGAGTTTATTTTTACTAAGAAAACCTTCTATTGAACTATAGCACACATAAAGTCTGCACACCGTAGGTGTATAGCTGGATACATTTTTACACACTGAACTTAACTGTAACAGAACCACAGAAGCCCCCTTCGTGCCCCTTTCCTGTCATTGCCCAATTCCTCTCATAGAGGTGCTCACTACCTTCACTTCTAACATCATAGAATAGTTTTCACCTATTCTGAAACTTCATTTACATTAAATCATAGAGTACATTATCTTTTGTGCTGAATTTATTTTATTCAATGTTATTTCTTGTGTGAAATTTTTACACTTTGTTAATTGCCATTGCTGTATTATATTTTGGTGTAGAAATACAATGCTGTGCATTTTACTGGTGAGGTATATGTGGGTAGTAGTATGGTCTAAATGTTTGTGCCCCAAAATTTATTGGTTGAAGCCTAATCACCAATGTGATGGTATTAAGAGTTGGGCCTTCTGTTAAAAAGGTGATTAGGTCATGAGGGTGCAGCCCACGTGAATGGGGTGAGTGACCTTGCCCATTCCACTGTGTGGAGACACAGCAAGGAGGCAGCATCTATGAACCAGGAAATGGGCCCTCACTAGATACCAAATTTGACAGTGCCTTAATTTTGGACTTCCCAGTCACCAGAACTATAAGACATAAATTTCTGTTGTTTATAAGCTATACCATTTATGATATTTTGTTATAGAAGCCCAAACTGACAAAGAAGGATAGTTTCTGATTTTAGGCTCTTATGAATAGTGCTGCTATAAACATACTTCTCTATATCTTTCAGTGAACATATCTATACCCCTATGTTCCTACCTTGTCACCCTTCTGAGTCTCTATTATCTATGATTCCACTGTCTACATCTATGTGTACACCTTTTTTAATGAGAACATGTGATATTTGTCTTCTGTGTCTGGATTTCTGCAAAAGACATAATGTCATTATTTTTATGGCCAAATAATATTCCATTGGGTATACTGCATTTTTTAATCCATCCATCCATTGATGGAAACTTATCTTGGCTATTGTTAATAGTGATACAATAAACATGGGGGTGCAGGTATTTCTTTTATATATTGATTTGTTGATTTGCTTTTTTGGGAGGGGTGGTAAATACCCAGTAGTGGAATCGCCAGAACATATGGTAGTCTTATTTTTAGTTTTTATGATAAATCTTCATACCGTTTTCCATAATGGCTATACTAATTTACATTCCTGCCAAAAGTGTAAGAGTTCTCTCTTCTCTGCAGCCTCACCAGCATCTGTTATTTTTTTCCTTCTGATAATAGCCATTCTAACTGAAGTGAGATAATATGTCATTGTGGCTTTGATTTGCATCGCCCTGATGATTCGTGATGTTAAGCATTTTTTCATATACCAGTTGGACATTTGTATGTCATTTTTTAAGAAATTATTCATGTCCCTTGCCTGCTTTTTAATGTAATTGTTTGTTTTGTTTTGCTGTTTACTTGTTTGAGTTCCTTGTATATTCTGGATATTATTTCCTTGTCAGATGAGCAGTTTGCAAATATTTTCTCCCTTTCTATAGGTTGTCTCTTCACTCTGTTGATTGTTTCTTTTGCTGTGCAGAAGCTTTTCAGTTTAATATAGTCCTGGTCTTAGGCCATTTTCATTGGTGTAAGGAATACCTGAGGCTGGGTGATTTATGACTTTTTGACTTATATTTCTTCAGGCTGTACAAGAAGCATAGTGCCAGTATCTGCATCTGGTGAGGACTTCAGGAAGCTTCCACTCATAGCAGAAGAAGAAGGAGAGCAGGCATCACATGACAAGAGAGGAGAAAAGAGAGGGGGAAGGGAGGTGCCAGACACATTTTAACAATCATATTTTATGGGAACTAAAAGTGAGAGTTCCCTCAATCCCACAAGAAGGACACCAAGCCATTAGTGAGAGAGAGATCCACCCCATGACCCAAATACCTCCTATTAGGCCCTACAACATTAGGGATCAAATTTCAACACAAGATTTGGAGGGGACAAATAGCCAAAGTATATCAGTCTTATTTGTCTGTTCTTTTGTTGCCTGTGGCTTTGAGGTCTTAGCTATAAAATAGTTGCCTAGACCAGTGTTCTTAAGTGTTCACTCCGTTTTTGTAGTGTCAGTTCTGATGTTTAAGTCTTTAATATATTTTGAGTTTATTTTTGTATATAGTAAGAGACAGGGGTTTGGTTTACATAGGGATATTCAGCTCTCCTGGCACCATTATTGAAGAGGGTATCTGTTCCCCAAGGTATGTTTGTAGTGCCTTTGTAAAAATTCAATTGGCTATAAATACTTGAATATATATGCTGTCTGGTGCTGAAAGTGGGGATATTGAAATCCCCAACGATTATTTTATGGGGGTCTCTCTCTTTAGTTCTAAGAATGTTTGCTTTATAAACCTGGGTGCTTTGATATTGGGTGCATATATATTTATGATGGATATATTGTCTGGCTAAATTGATCCCTTGATTATTATATAATGTTCTTTTCTTCTTTTTGTGTTTTTGATGTAAAGTGTCTTTTGTCTGCTATTAGTTATTCCTGTATGCTTTTGATTTCCATTTTTGTGGAATAATTTTTTTAATTCCTTCACATTCAGTCTATATGTATCTTTATAGGTGAAATAAATTTCTTTAAGCAGCATACAGTCAGATTTTTTTTAATCCATTTAACCTGTCTACATCTTTTAATCGGAAATTTAAAACAGTTTGCATTCCAGGTATTATTGTTAGGTGACGACTTACTCCTGTCATTCTGTTGTTTTCTGATTGTTTCATATATCGATTTTTCTATATGCATCTTTTACTGTTTGCCTTTACAATTTGGTGGGTTTTCATAGTGATAATGTTGGGTTCCTTTTAATTTTTTTTTTCTGTTTGCACTCAACTAGTAAATTTTATACTTTTTTTGTTTTCATTATGGTAGATATCATCTTTGCACTTCCAAATGGAGGGATTCCTTAAGCATTTCTTGTAAGGCCTGTGTAGTGGTGATGAATTCCTTCTGTTTTTGTTTAGGAAAGAATTTACTTGCATTTCAGTTTTGAATAGTAGCTTTCCTGGGTATAGTATTCTTCATTGGCAGTTTTTGTTGTTGTTTGTTCATTTTTCTTTCGCACTTGGGATATTTCATCCTATTCTCTCCCGGCCTGAAAGCTTTCCACTGAGAAGATACTGTTGGTTTTAATGGAGACTCCCTTATATGTGAGTTGACTTTTTCCTTACTGTTTGTAGAATTATTTCCTTGTATTTGACTTTTGGCAGTTTGATGATAACACTTCTTGGAGGAAACTTTTGGATTGAATCTGTTGGAAGATCTGTGAGCTTCCTGTATTTGAATGTCCACATTTATTGTAAGCCTTGAGAAGTCTTCATGTAGCTCTGCTGTGGTCTTTATTATTTCTTTATTATTTAAGCTATTATATTTAAAAATATAATTTTTTTATTCCATTGGCTTTCTCCTCACCCTCTGGGACAATGTTTTGTCACTTTATAATATTTCATGTGTTACATAGGCTTTGTTAATTTTTTTACTCTTTTTTCTTTTTTTTTAAATTTTGTGTGACTGGGTTATCTCAAAAGACCTGTCTTCAGGTTGATAAATTATTCGTTCTGCTTGACCTTATCTATTGTTGAAGTTCTCAATTATGTTTTTTCATTCATTAAATATTTAGTTCCATCATTTTTTCTTTATAATGATATTTATCTCTTTGTTGAATTTCCTATTCAGATTATGAATTGTTTTTCTAATTCATTCGTATTGTTATCTGTGTTCTCTTGTGCTGTGTTTCTTTAATATTACCATTTTTAATTAAATTATAAGTATTTCATATATTTCCTTTTCTATGAAATCTGTTACTAGAGAATTATTGTGTTGCTTTGCAGGTGTCATATTTTCTTGCTTTCTCTTATTTCTTGGGTTCTTGCATTTACTATTTGCACATCTGATGTAACAGTCACTTTTTCTGATTTTGTGAATTAGCTTTCATGTGGAAAGGCTTTTTCCTATAGTCACATGTAAGGAAATCAGATTAGCAGCAGAGAGGGATGTCAGCAGGGCTTCAGGGATCTGTAGATGGAGCAGCTTTAGGGTCTCAGGGTACAATGTATTCTCATGAGGGCTTGGCTCGCAAAACCTATGTAACTATAGTATTGGTTGGGTAGGATGCTTTGGCTTTGTTTCTGGCAGGGCGCAGTATTGTGTTCTCTGTATCATTCCATTGGCTGTAATCAGTGTCATTAATGTATTGGAGTTCCTCTGTGGTTTAAGCTGCAGTTATTAGTGGAGGCTATGGCAATGCATTGCTGGGGATGGGATGCTAGGCATGCTGGTCCTCAGGTGCCAGTGGTGGTGGCGTCAGTATGCATAACATTGGCAGTGGCAGTAGTGGTGGTGGGTCAACCCTCAGGCCCATGAATGGTGTGTGCTGGAGCCACTAGTGGCAGTGCAGGACTGGGCAGGCCAGTCCCTGGCCCCTGAGAAACACATTTGGGTGCAGACTGTAAGAAAGGAATTGGCCTTTCCTAATGCTCCTGGATGACATGCACATGCTACAGTAGTGGGGGTCAGGATGAGTTGATCAGGGTCTTAGAAGGTGTGTGTGTGTGTATACCTGCAGTGGATAGGTGGGGTGGATCAGTCCCCAGGGTCCAGGATGATACATGCAGGTACTGGTTGCAGCAGCAGTGGCTTTCAGCACACAATATAGTCTGGTGAGGCTGGGCTCTCAAAATAGCACAATGCTGCAGCTGCTTAGGTTTTGGGTGGTTTATGGGGCAGGGATGGGCCTGTCTTTGGGTCCCTGCATGGTGTGTGCAAGCACCAGTGGTGGCAAGCAGGACACATCAATCCTTAGAATGCAGAGGACATGAAGAGTTGCTGCATCTGTGGTGGGTAGAGCAGCCCTGTCCTGTCCCCGATGGTACATGGGGATGTCAGCAATGGCAGGCAGGATGGACCAATCCCCAGGCCTCCAGTTGACCTGTGTGGGTATCGGCAGTGGTGGTGATATGCAGGACAAGTCTGTCTTCAGGTCCCAGGATGGCGTGTGGACAGGCCGATAACCAAGGCCCTTGAAGGCACTTGCAGGTGCCTGGCAGTATTGCTCCTGCTGGGGGCAGGGTTGCTCTCCATGGCAGTGGCCCTAGGCAGGTGGCTCTCAAGCCCTGGGGAATGTACACTTGGGCTCAGTTTTTCTTGTGGCAGCCTCTCTGGTGTGCTGTACCACATGTTCCCTGGGGTGTAAGGCACTGCATGGGCTAGAGTAGTGAAAACTCAGCTGCACTGCTGGGTCCAGCTAGTGTCATGATACTGCAGTCCTCCTCGGGAAGGACATAGGGGGATGTCAGCAGAGCTTCAGTGATGGAGATGGAGGAGCTTTTAGCTCTCAGGGCACAGTGTAATCTAGTGAGGGCTGGGCTCTAAATATAGCACAATATTGCTGCTGTTTGGGTCTTGGAGGGGTTACAGGACCCAGCGTGAACTCCTTCTTTGAATTAATCCCATAAAGTGAACTCGCAGCAGCTCCTATTCCAGTCTTAGGGCCTGTGAGAGCCAAAGGGTTCTCCTGTGTTAGGACTGTAGGAGCGGGCGGTGGGAATTTAAACCACTAGGGATCTTTTGTTCACCTTTTTCCCACAATGGGAAGTTCCTTCTGGCTCTGAGCTGATCCTGAGGGGCCAGCTACTTCACTTCTCTCTCCTTCCTCGCTCAGAGGTTCTCTGTCTCTTCTCTGCTGAATTCCACTGTTCTCTCCCAGACGCTGCATTCCACAGATGGTTACCTACTTGGTGTTTAGGTCCCTCTGTGTGGAGGAGGCAAGTGCCAGGTACCTCTAGCTGACCCATCTTAAAGTCTCTTGCTCATTAAAAATTTTGATATATATTACCAATTTTTCCCTAATGAGAAAAGCAGTGTATATTTTACTCTTTGTCAGTCTGACAAGTATCTCATTAAATTGTCATTTCTTTAAATATGAGCATAGTTATACATTTTTCACATGTCTAAAGGCCATTGTAAATGAGAATTTCTTATCCTCTTTTTAATGAACTAGTTTATTAATTATTATTAATTTATAAAAATCATTTGAATATTAAGAAAATGTAACTATTTGTCAGAAGCACTCTAAACATTTAGGTAGTTTTTAACATTATCCAATGTAAATTTTACAGTGAATATTAATTTTCTAGTATAGTGAATACTAGGGCTGCAACTCTGTCATAATTTGTAATCTTATTCTGTAAGTGTCTTTCCTTCTTGTAACTTTGTTTTCCTGTTTCATAGAAAATAAGACATCATCTTACCACTTTTCCCACTTTTAAATTAAATTTGTCTTCTGCTCTTCAGCTGGTTTTTCAGAGATCTGTCTTAACCTTGGTGACAGTGTCAATCAACATATGCCACCCAGGTCACCTGCATTATATTCATCTGAATTCTTATATTCACCTGAATGCTTATTCCAGACTTACCGAATCTCTGAGAGTAGGAGTCAGGAATCTGCATTTTAACAAGCTCAGACTAAAGTTTGTGAACTCCTGCTCTAAATCTAGATGATGCAATTTTTCTTTGTTTTTAATTTCTTTTCATGAGAATTAGCCTATTTTTTTTTTTTTTTTTTTTTTTTTTTTGAGACGGAATTTCACTCTGTCACCAGGCTGGAGTGCAGTGGTGGGATCACAGCTCACTGCAACCTCCACCTCCCAGGTTCAAGCGATTCTCCTGCCTCAGCCTCCCGAGTAGCTGGGATTACAGGTGCACACCACCATGCCCAGCTAATTTTTGCATTTTTAGTAGACACGGGATTTCACCCTGTCTACCTCAGCCTCCCAAAGTGCTGGGATTACGGCGTGAGCCACCACACCTGGCCCTGTTTTCTTCACATTATTTATTTTCTGTCTTTGCCATTGCATAGGATGTTAAGGTTATTTTAATTGTGAGGAACACTCTCCCTACAATGCAAAATGCCACTGGCATTTCTTTGTCTCCCTCTCACCTTTTTCCATACCTTTTACCAACAGAAACACACATATTCACAGAACATACACACAGATACACACACACAGTACATACACACACACATGCACGCTCACACACTTCCTGGCTAGTTATCTTCTGGAAGTGGTCTTCCATACCTTTCATACATTGAATTATTTGTTGCAGGGTTGGGAAGGATTATAAATCAGAACTCTGGCTTCCCTGAAAAACAAAACAAAACAAAACAAAAAGACGGCATCTAGTTAGCTGATGATTAGCTACACAGTTTTCTTATTCATACTTGGCAAGCAACTGGAAGTGAGGAAGAGATGAACAGCAAGAGTCAGGATTGTAATGTGAGACATGCTCTTAGGTGCTCAAACACGTCTGAGTGGGTCATTGTATTGCAGTTTTATAGATCCAGTTGTTTTGAAAATTTTCCCTAGGTTCTAGCCATGGTTATTGATCTGTTTTACTTTTTAGTGAGTGTGTAAGTATTCATGATTTTCTGTGTCCACTTACGCGTTTTCAGTGTAAAACTAAGACATGATACATTAGGAACTCCTATCCAGATGTTATTTTAAAACCATGAGCTGAAATTGAACATGTCAGAACTGAAATAGGCATACAGAGAAAGAAAACTTAGACTTACTAAAGAAATATATTATCAATAAAGTAAGCAAATAACTATTCCCACCAATAATAAATTTTAAATTAATCAAATATTTAGGATGTTTTAATTCCTGTCAAAATATAAACTAAGTGAACATATTTTCACTTTATCTTCATGACCTATCGGTTGGGCCCATCTCCTTGGTAAATAATAAGGAGGTGAAGGCAAACTCAGAAAAACTAAGGAAAAAATAGCTTAGTTGAAATCTACCAAAAAGAGAAATTCCTACTGTTTGTTTTTGTATGCCGTAAATAATTGATAGAAATCAATTTCCTCCCCCCCCTCACAAAAAGATCTCAATTACAGGTTACATTTCAATAAGTAATGAGAAAATGTACCATAAATTTCAAGAGGTAAAATCCACAAAGATTTGAGTCTTTTAATAAAAAACCATAAGTATTGATTTTGTAATCAAAGTTATAAGATTCTGAGACATACTTGAAACCGATTATTTATGAGTAGTTATTTTGAACTATTATGAATGAAATTGTTTTTGTTTTATCAACAATTCTTAGCAACAAAATTTACTGACACATTCAGGGCCTTTTATTTTAATACAGAAAAAAAAAAGTGAGTAAGATGCAGCAGTGACTTTTCCCCATTGGAAGCTATAAACCAGGAAAGTTGTAGGCCAAGTCCAATGTTGATTAGTCTGATTGATGATGCACTCCATTCCCGGTAAGATCCAGAAGAAAATGAAGAAAGGGAAATGGCAAAGAAACTGCATGCAGTCTTTACATTCTTTTATCCGTTTATCTATTCAACTATTCGTCCATTTATGGTTCTAAGCAACAAAGTTGTGCAGGGATACAAAATTTCAATAAGTTACCATTTTTAGTCTCAGGTTATTTAGGAAGGAAAGAAGTGAGAGGTAAGGCTATGTAGTGGAAATACACAGAACCAAGATTAGACTTCATGCCTCACCACTTCTACCACAGTCATCACTGCCACCACCCAAGTGTCCAAGTCGCTTGTTCTACTGCAGTAGCCTTCTGCATATCCTTCTGCCTCCACTTTCTCATCCCTGTCATCTATTCACCAGATAGCAACCGAAGTTATGTTTTACAAATGTAAATCAGACCAAAATCATGCAGTTTTATTCCATAACTCTTAGAGGAAAATGTCTCAGTCATGGGTTACAAGATCCTATGTGACCTAGTCCGGTCTTCTCTCTGAACCCAGATCTCAACACTCCCCGAACTCACTTTGCTTCAGTCACACTGGCCTCCTTGCATCTCTTTGAGCTTGTCAAGCACACTTTTTTGCTTGAGGGCCACTTCACTGTCTGTATTCTCCACCAGGAATGCTTTTCCAGAAGACAGCTCTATGGTTTGCTTTTTGACTTCATTCAGTTCTGCTCTCTTGTCATCTCATGAACCACCTTCCGTGAGCGCCCTATCAAAAGAATGGACTCTAGGTCCACTTCCTCCCTTTCTTTCCAGAACATGTATCTCACATTATACTTCACATTGTGTTGAATGTCATTTATTGTCTGCCACTTCTCACAATATTATAAGCTCCATGATGGCAGGGACACGGTGTCTTTTTCTTTGCTGTATTTCCTGTATAGAAAATATTACCTGATGGCTGGGCATGGTGGCTCATGCCCGTAATCCCAGCATTTTGGGAGGCTGAGGTGGGTGGATCACCTGAGGTTAGGAGTTCGAGACCAGCCTGGTGAAACCCCGTCTCTATTAAAACACACACACACACACACACACACACACACAAAATATCTGGGCGTGGTGGCAGGCGCTTGTAATCCTAGCTGCTCCAGAGGCGGAGGCAGGAGAATTGCTTGAACCCCTGGGAGGTAGAGGCTGCAGTGAGCCAATATCATGCCACTGCACTCCAGCGTCCAGTCAAGGCAACAGAGCGAGACTTCGTCAAAAAAAAAAAAGAAAGAAAAAGAAAGAAAGAAAGAAAAGAAAAATGAAAATAGTACCTGCTTCATAGTAGAATAGTCAATAAATATATGTTGTATAAAAGAATGAAATCCACATTTTAGTCCTCAGTTCTAATTCTCACAGATATACTTTGTACTATATTTATTTCTAGGATTATGGGTCAATATGCAAAGTAAGTGAAATTTATTTTTTTTTAATACACTTGGTCAATGATTTGTCAATTAATGCCAAGAGCTTCTTTGGATGCCTATCTTTTATCATGATCCAGCCTGCTGGCTGTCTCTTTTTTAAAAATGCCTTTTCCCTTTCCAGCCCATTCTTTTTCTTTATAACTATCCATCTCTATTTCCAACATCAGATTATGTGGATCTACCTTTATACTGCTTCCTAATTTTTCAGGTCTATGGCTTGGACAAGTCATGCAGCATTCTTCCAAGTCGTATCATGGAGCGACTCTTCCTCTAAACATACCAGCATGGCTTTAGATCCAGACCAGAACTAGATATAAGCCAGAATTCAAGTAGGTCAGTCAGAGAGTATATCTACGAGGAATGTCCAACCAGAGCATACCTCATAGATCTAGGCCAGAATTCTAAGTAGATCAATCAGAGAGTGTATCTGTGAGGTATATCCAACCTCACATCACTCCCGGTTTAACGAACCCAGGGATCCTGGATTCATTCCGGGTTTCTGCTGAGGAATTGTTTGTAACTATGAGCAAAACTACCAACTGCTACTTCTCTCAAGAATAAAACTTCCTCTGGCATGAGTTTCAGTGGTCATAAAGTAAGGCAATATTTCATTAATTTTCTTTGCTTTTTTTTCCCGGTATTTTGCTAAGATTTGATATCAGAAATGTGTCGTGAAAGAAACTTCTATATCTTTTTTCTTACCCTACAAAAATTGACTATATTTTTTCCTCCAAAGTCATTGATTCTTAAGAAAGTTTATTATCATAATGACCGGGCACAGTGGCTCACACTTGTAATCCCAGCACTTTGAGAGGCTAAGGCGGGTGGATTACTTGAGGTCAGGAGTTTGGGACCAGTCTGGCCAACATGATGAAACACCATCTCTACTAGAAATACAAAAGTTAGCCGGGTGTGGTGACACTCACCTGTAATCTCAATTACTTGGTAGGCTGAGGTAGGATAATTGCTTGAACTCAGGAGGTGGAAGTTTCCGTGAGCTGAGATTGTGCCACTGTACTCCAGCCTGGACAACAGAGCAAGACTCCATTTTTTTTGGAAAAAAAAAGAGAGAGAAAAGAAATTTGATTACCATAATTTACAATTGTGACTAATCTTTCCGTTTTGCCTATTTTCCTCTCTAGAGAATTCACATTGGTCTAGATGATCTTTTCTGACGTATTATGTATAGTCATTTATTTTTTTCATTTTTATTACTCTAACCTTTAACCTTGTTAACACTGTAGCTTACTTTTGGCAGCCAGGATTTTGATGATTTCTTGCCTCCAAAGATCTCCCAACATTATAAGATCTTTATAAACCTTCTCTAAAATAGAAAATGGTAACTCATCCTACCTTATTTTTTTAACTTCTAATTACATGGCTTACCATTCTTAGCATATAAAACAGAACCCATGATCCCATCTAAATATTTTTAATATGAAGTTATAATTACCTTGGAAATGCCTATGTGTGTTTTGTATCTATAATCGTCTGTCATAGTTTAGAACCAAAGTTTCTTGGTGATAAAATTTTTTGTTTGTGAGCACACAATAGCTAGTAAAACATCATGCATACAGGTTTTTTATTTCATGTTGTTTCCAGACCGTTTATATTACCACCCATTAGAGCTAGAGCAGGCATGGGGAGGGATGATTAAAATAGTCTTAATGAAATTATATGTTACACACTATAGGGTAAAGCAGTGTTTATGCAATAAAATGATGTCACAAAGTAAGGACTGAAAAACGACACTCTGATGATAGCAGCAAATTTTCCTTTGGCATGAGAATGGGTCAAGAATATACCATTCCTATTGTGTAAACCAAAACATAATTGTACATTTCTTCATTACACAGAATAAAACCCATGAATAAACACTTTCTGAAGAAAATATATTATTTTCAAGTGAGTGCTGGTAAGCACCATTTAAAGGAAAATAGTCACATTCTTCCAAATTGCCAAGCTTTTTCCTTGTACAGTTTTAATGAACCATTTTTATTCTGGTAGTAAAATATTCATATTTCTCATTGAAATTCAAAGATTAAATTTTGTACAAAATTATACTGCAGCTTGGAAAACTAATTAAATGTTTTATTTTGTAAATGTAATGAGCTAGTGAAATCTTTGTTGCCAAAATTAAAAATGTAGGAGGATTGATGGCTAAATAAATTCTGAGAGTCATTCACATCGTATGAGATTGATGCCATTTTGTCAACGCAGTCTACCACTAAGCAGAAGATAATTCGAGTAGAAATTAAGGTAATTTGAAGTATATTTTTGAATTTGATATGATGATACCTTACATTGATTATTTTGTGGGCATTAGTTAGGATATAATTGTAGTTTATTTTAAATATCTCCTGTATGATATGTGAGTACCCATTATGGAAGGAATATATGAACACATAAGAAAAACAGGCACTTGGATTTCGGAACAACAACAGCTCACTTTTTATAGAACATTTAAGAGTCATTAACTACCCAGAATGTAACTGAGAGACCACGAATATGAAACAAGGATGACAGGAAGGTAAAATATTTATTAGACTATCCACAAAGCCTATGTAGCTGACTTCTATGATTACTCCCCATTACTCGACATGAACTTAACAAATTTGATTAACTGGTTTTCTGTGCAGTGGTGCATCAGTTCACAGTGGAGTCAGCTAGAGTTACACTGATACAGTTCCAACAAGGCAAGGAGACAGCCTCAATGTATATGGGTATATATACATCTACATGTGTGTATACAAGAAGAAAGAGGAAGGAAATTAGAAAGCAGAGCACTATGGAGGGTAATTAATAAGTGGGTCTTAAGCTTGGAAAATCTCGTTGTGATGTAGCAGAGCCCCAGATTCAATCATATAGCAAGGAAATCTAGAAAATGTAGTCTGGTTGTGTGCCTGAGAGGAAAAGGACATAGTCTGATAACCAGTTAGTTAAACCTGCCACAAATACTGGGGTTCTTGATGATTTCTGTATTACAAGTCACTGCAAACAAACAAACAAAATCTTATATTTAGTATTTGCCACTTGGGGCAAACATCACAGGTAGATCTCATTATATAGAATCATATCATTTCTTTTCATTTTTGTTTGTACTGTCCCCGAGATCGACCTATATCACCAATTAACTCAATATATTGAAAATCTTTTATCATATCAGTTGAAGTGCATAATGAAAGAACCCAATTATTCTTTTGTTGAACTGGCAGAATGGGCAAACAGATACTGATCTCCCCTGTTTCTGTCCACGGAGAACAATAAATATCAGCTGATAGTGCGTGAGAGAAACAGCATAAAGGGATAAAGATTAATTCCCATGGGTTTAGAAGCAACTTTGTAAGGAGAAAATGATCAGTAACTTTTCTAATATTTTTTCCCAGCAAAGAGGCTGGTAAGACCCTGATACTTAGAGTTATCATAGCAGGTACACTCTTAGGAACTAGAATGAGTAGTCTCTAGATAAGAATAAAACCAGTTTTAATTCTTTAGAAAGATTAAGGTATCTTTCCTATCTCCTTTCCCATTTCCAGCCTCAACAGGGAGACTTGTGAAGTGAAGAAGTGGTCTGCCTATGTGTGGCTGCAATAAAGTAGACAGAAGTGTTTCTTTTGTGGGAACAACAGGAATGAAGAGACTGTAGGAATGTAGGGAGTTTGCAGAGTCCAGAAGGATGAATTGGAGGAGATCTGTAAGTTCTGAGCAGAGCAGTCAAATAAGGAGGAAGAAACAACTTCTACAGTTGTGGAGAATTGAAGTACAGATGGGTTAAGCAAATAACCTGAAGTTCTTGTCTGAAAAACTGACCAGAATGCGGCCTACTGCTGGCTTTTACCTGCTTTCCAAAGTATAGAGCTTACTGCATTGCAAGGGACAGGGATTGGGAAACTTTTTTTTTTTTAATGGCATGGCATAAATTCAACATTCACTCAAACTTACCGCCAAAATATTTAAAAACATGAGTAGAGAGAAAGGAAAAAGCTCAGGGTTTTCATTGGAAACATAGTTACATAATTTCACAGATATGCACATATCTTAAATAGTATCCCATTTAAATAAGGAAAAATGTCTTGTTTTATGTAATGTTTCTTTTGACATAAATTCCTCTCTCCCACTAAATACCACTATCAGCAGATCATTTCATTATTAACTTGTTCACTTAAAGCACAAAGCAGAGAGCTAAATTCATCTCCTCCAAGAGACCACAACATCCTGTACCTCTCGAAAATCATGGTACTTGCCATATTGTATTGAATTGAAAGTTAACATATCACCCTTTCCTCCCTACGCTCCATCCACTTCAGATCAATGTGTCCATATTTGTATTTCCAATGCCTCACATGCAACCTAGGGCAAGATACACACCCAATAAACATTTTTTGGTAGTTAATGAAACTGAGTTGCCTTTTTCTTTAGCATCTGTTCATGTGCAAATACTCTTGGAAAAAATGACACATTAATTCAGGCTCCTTCCTAACATTTGCAGACACAAGAGCATCGATGAAGGTCCACATACCATAGACCTAAATAGTTATATTTTATAAATCTAACTAATAAACTGTTAAATAAAACATATCCTAACTTCCTACCTAAAAGAAAACCCTTCATATCAACATGATAAAAATTGTATGTAATAGCAGTTATATTTTAAGATGCTAAAAGCTGGAAAAATGCAAAAGTTAAAATGTAATTATCAATATGCATATTTGAGTGTTATGCTTAGATTGGTAATATTTTTGTTTTTACGTAAATGTATGCATAAATCAGTATATTTTTTTCAGAAAATATACTTTCTCACCTTTATTTTAGCAAAATCACTAATTTGTTCTTATAATAAAAATTTTCAGATATTTTACATTTGGCTTAATGTGGTGCCAAACAATACCTTTCCTAAGTCACATGATATCTGCTTGTTTTCACTATTTTCTCTTTTTAAAATTAAAGCACACCTTCACTTTGAAATGTTTTCTCTCTTTTTTCTTTTCAGCCTTTACTTTTTCTAAATTCTACCTATGTATTTTCTTTTTCTACCAAATCATAGTTTACATACCTTGTTAATATTTAAAGGATTAAAAAATAAAAGGTTGCTGTATTCAAAATATACGTTTAAGTCTACAATTTATACAAAGGTTCAATTTAAACTTTCAAATACAAAAATTAAAACAAAATGATTTCTATCTGTGTTCTCAGATACAGTTTATAGTTTTCAGAAAGTTTTTTCTAAAGTACTCAAAATATTTATTTAAATGAAAACAAAATACAAATTATAAATATTAGATATAAACTTCTATGGTAAATCATTTGAATACAGTTAAAATTTAGTTAAGCCTCATGTATCTAGATTTTAAAAATAAAATAAAACTATTGACAATTTTAACATTAAATGGCCATCTAGTTGGCAAAGAAGTATCAGGCTTCATGTATATTAATATAGAAATTTACATACACAAATTTAAACATCATATGAATTATTTAATATTTAACATAGTTCTCAACCATTATGTGCACTTTTTTAAATTAATGGTACTGCAGAGATTTATGATTATCTTCAGATGCATACAGTGGAACCAAAGGAAAGTAAGCAATGGGTGCTTGTTAATGATGCTTGACTATGCAATAATCTACTGCATTTCTGCTATCCAAAGGAAGAATTTGGCAAATTAATTAGTTTGCCCCTTCTCTTACCTAAGTGCTTCCAGAGCACAAATTTCTCCCCACACTCTAAAGCAGTATCTTCCTGTTGTCAGCAGTGGTACAACCTGCAAACCTTGGTAGCATTTGGACACTGTCACCTTTTGTTTCTAGGACACAGGAGGCAAAATGGTCCAAAATGTTTCTCTGGGTCTTAGAGGACATTAATCATAAGAGCAGGTGGTGTTACTCACAAGAGGAAATGCTTAGTATTCTGGCTTGTTCTGTGCCAGCGCCAAGTGTAAGATCCCAAGTGATAGAGGAGCCCAAGAGCTATTTAATGATGAGTCTGTATTTATGATAAGTTGAACCTTCTAAATTCATCAGTCCCAAAGAAAATGTCTCCATTGGTCTGGGTTTCAGGGCAGTGTTGTGTTAAATTTGTACCTGAGTTTATCAAGTAAATGTTTTCTCTTAAAGAGCACAGGGATACTAGACATCTGAAGAGAGAGGTTAGGGGAGAGCTTATACTGAATGGTGAAAAGAGTGAAATGAATTTGGAGGGAGCTAAAGCAAAATATCATCTTGACTAAGATTTTGTTTGGGAGTTTGGCCTAGAAGTATTAGTTTATTACTCTTGTTTCTATGTGAGTACATGTCTTTATGTTCCCCTCCCTCCCTCCCTACCTGTCTCCCTCTCTCCTTCTCTCTCTCTCTCTCTCTATCTCTGCTCTACAACTTGTCTTGAATTAATCCTTGTTCAGATAATTTGAAAATGTTGACCTGGGGTTGAATTCTCTCTTACGTTCACTATTGGGATTTCAGTCCCTCATATCAGGTTTTGAAAAGCAGGGATGCCTTTAATTTGTTTATAACAATCTAATTGCTTCAGATAGTGTTTTAAGAATTTAGCTTAGAATGTAAAGTGTAGGATGTTTCTGCTATAAATCAAAGTCCTTAGGAGACTCACAGACCTCAAGCACAATTTCTCAGAGGGCACATTCAACCTGGATATAGCTAGGTATATTTTGGGTTTCATTGTGTTTATAGTTGTAGCGAAAATTGGCCAAATATTATTAAGGAGGGAAAAATAGCATAAACATGCTCAGTAACATTATTTGTCTGTATTCCCCAGCACTGTATGTCCAGGTCACAATAGCTTAACAACTGTGTTAAGCTATATTTTTTGAGCAAGAGAGAAAAAAATGCCACATAATAGGAAATCCTGCTAAAAATGTATCAGAAAAGCCAAAGGGTGTAAGATAATTTTAAGTAAACCTACAGAATGAAGAAGAAATCATATGCCTCATAAGTTAGAGCTATTTTCTCTCCTTTTCAACTATTTTAATGCTTTAGGGGGTAAATAACTAGGCCAGAAATGTGATCTACTCACCTCATATCTCTATTACTAATTAATCAATGATTATAGCTCCTGACTCATGTTTTATGCATGCTTAGAATTTTAATTCTCTCTGTCACTTTGCATCAAGCTAAAAGCAGTGAAAATATGAACATTTGCAGATAAATAGAGAAATTTTAGTATGTTATTACTCTGTAACTACATCAGACTTTTCACATTTTTTAGTAAGATGGATTAGAACATTGAAGTTATTTCGCATTACTGCTTGACCTATTCTATGTGGGACTTATAATTATTTCTTTATTTTGTAAAATTTTAGGTCTGCTTTTAGCAATTCATTATACCTTTACATCTAATATACTATTTTCTTCCTTTTAGAAATAGATTGGAACATAGCAGCATTGTTGGCAAACCAAGCTTTATTAAATATTTGATTTTATCTGTTATAGAACATGAAAATCAGCGGTTATGCAAGAGCACCGATTATATGAACTTGCATTTCAAAGTTAAATGGTTTTATAATGAATATGTGCGTGAACTTCCCGCCTTCAAGGATGCTGTTCCTGAATACTCCTTGTAAGTAGTGATTTTCACACACACACCTTCAGATCTAATTCACAGTCCTGTAAAATTACACCTGAATTGTGCAGCACTAAAATCTCTTCACATAATCTTCATTGGAATGAAGAAATTTCTGTTACGAAGTTGACATTACAGGATTTGCATGTCTTTGGGAACCATATTTAATTAAATTGTGTTGCATATTTCAAATATGCCCTACCTGGATAGTCGACTCAAAGACAAAAAATACATAATAAGACGTGGCTCGTGATAAAATGAATGATTTTCTGTAAAAGTACCAGAACACAGATTTTTTTAGGGGAAAGTATGGTGCTTGTATATTGACCGATATATTCACATTTTCCTTTTTATTCAAACTTGTAACTGTCTTAGGAATTCGTATTTCTAAAATAGAAATAGTGGTTTAACAGGGAACTTTTTCATAAATATGCCTCTTTCAAACACATTTATAATCACAGAAGGACTCATGTAATATTCTGCATTTGGTATGTATTAGAATTCTATTTTATTCTATTGAAGAGGTCTTCCCTATGCCAGGCACTTGCCAAGTGCTGTAGAGCAATAGAAAAGAAGCTAAAGACCCCACCCTGAAAGGAACTTATACTCTAGGAGATTCTGATAAGCTCAAAGATCATGATAAAGCAAGGCAGAATGAAATGTGTGAGCATAAGCAAAGTGCAATAGGGTTTCACAGAAGAGAGAAATTACCTCTGTTTGGGGAACTCCACACAATATTCATGGATGGGATAGCATTTGATGTAGACTTTATAAAATTTACCAGGTTACAGAAAGGAAAGGGAGAAAAAGCATTAAGATGAAAATGAAAGTTATGAGCATAATTATGGAGGTAAGAATATATGAGCTATCGTCCATAGGAAGTGAGGCATATTTGTATTTTTATAAAATTAGTACAAAGTAATGTTTTAAAAAATAATGTAGGAAAAGTAGTTTTAAGCCAGATTGTTATAAATAAATATTGTGAAGCTTGTACCACATTCATCAGGCATTGTGGGAGATGGAAGAGACAAAGAATGGGGGGCAGGGAAGAGATTTAGAAGGTAATAAGTGATTTAGAGATGAAATTAGAACAGCCCTTTAATACAACTTTTCTCATACAAAGTATATAAGAAGTAGTGGGACAGTGGGATAACTTAAAAATGCTATACTATTGGGTATAGGGTGTTGGGGAGATTTTGGTCAAAAGATACAACATTTTAGTTAAGTAGGAGGAATGAGTTCAAGAGATCTATTATACAACATGGTGACTATAATTAGTGTATCGTATTCTGAAAAGTTGCTAAGAGAACATATTTTACATGTTCTCACCATAAAAATGATATGTGAAGAAATGCGTTTGTTCATTATTTCAATTTAGCCATTCCACAATGTATATGTATTTCAAAACAACATGTTATACTCAGTAAATACATACAACTTATTTTGTCAAATAAAACATACTTAAATACAGTAAAAATTATAGTCTTCACGTTAAATAAACTGATAATGTAGAGTGATTGCAGTACGTATGCAAAGGGTAAAGACATGGAAGAGAAATTTTGAAGACAGAATTTACAGAATTTGTCAATTAAAAAAATATGGGGTTAAAAAAAAGAGGAAAGGTGAAGATTCCTTAAAGAGCTAAAGGTAGATCTACCATTTAGTCCATCAATCCCACTTCTGGGTATCTACCCAGAGGAAAAGAAGTCATATACCAAAAAAGATCTCTGCACGTGCATGTTTATAACAGCACAATTCACAATTTCAAAAATATAGAACCAGCCCAAATGCCCATCAATCAACAAGTGGATAAAGAAATTGTGGTGTCTGTGTGTGTGTATATATATACACACCATGGAATACTACTCAGCCATAAAAAGGAATGAAATAATGACATTTACAGCAACCTGAATGGAATTGGAGACCATTATTTTAAGTGAAGTAACTCAGGAATGGAAAACCAAACATTATATGTTTTCACTTGTAAGTGGGAGCTGAGCTATGAGGAAGCAAAAGCATAATAATAATACAATGGACTTTGAGGACTTAGGGGAAAGGGCAGGAGGGGGCTGAGGGATAAAAGACTACACATTGGGTATAGCAAACACTGCTGAGATGATGGGTGCATCAAAATCTCAGAAATAACCACTAAAGAACTTATTCATGTAACCAAACACCACGTGTTCCCCTCAAAACCTATTGAAATGAAAAAAAAATTAAAAAAAAAAAAAAAAAAAAAAAACCAAGAAAGAGGAAAGAGTTAAGCATGAGGTCTGTATGCCTAAGTTGTTGGTAGTATCATTGATAAGGAATAGGAAAGTAAAACAGAGGAGCTATTTTCCAGACACTTCTGCTTCTGGCTCTGTCTAGACACTCTACACTAAACTAAAATCAGATTAATATGTTCCCTGATGGCCAAAAAAAAAAAAGGTAAAAAAAAATCAAACAGCATCAGAAAGACAACAAAGACAACAAAGGCAACTTGAGAATCTAAGATCTCTGAGAAAAGAGAAATGCACTAAGATGAGTCCTGTATTTTGTTGCATCTTCTCTCCCATGTTCTTCACCCCCATACATCTGCCAGTTTGCAATACAGTGCTTGCAGAGCAAATGGCCAACAGTAGCTCAGAGTTTACAGCTGTCTTCCTGGACTGGAGAAACAATATGGGTGATGGTGCTATGAAGGCTGCTTGGGTTTGTGAGACCAAGATCCCAGAGAAAAGCAAACCACAGAGATATGAGCACAACATTCCACAGGCAGTTCCCACTGAAGGCATTTTCTGATGCCTAATTTGCCTATGTGTTGAGATTGGGGCAGAAAAAAAATCAAGTAGAAAGTGGGCACTAAGAGATTTGGAACTAAGTAGATACGTTAGCAGTCTCATAGTGCGGAAGGGACAAATGTTAGAGGTCAAGGCTGGTCCCCTTTGTGCCTACTTACAGTAACAGCCTCTCCTGTTATAGCAGTAACCACCATCTGATGCCTAATAGCATAGGTTAGTTTTATAGATTTTTATGCTTTATATAAATGGAATCATACTTGTGTACAAAAAATAAGAATGAAGGAACATTATAAAAAACTCCAGGCTTTCAGATGAGATCTTTGAAGGTCTCTGCCCTAGAAATAACGGCAAAGTGGAAAGAGATCAGTCTAAAACCCAACACTGTCTAGATCAAAGGTCCACAATTTTTCTTGGGCAATATATAATATTCATCAAAAAATTAAAGGCTACCAGACAACAGTACTAAATGACGATCTGGAGATTATGCTTCTTCAGCAATGAATTGAAAACTCAGACCCCCCAAAAAAACAGTAAGAACAAAGAAGTTTGAGAAATATGAATAAAACATTTAGCAATATCTATCTATATAGGTATCTATATTTCTATATATATATCTGATCAGCCAGAGTTTCCATAATTTTTCATTGACAATGCTTACACACAAAAAATCCATATAAAATGTATAAACAAAAATGATAAAATACATATTGTTATTAGGTACACACGGTACATTTACCAAAATAGACTGTCTCCTGAGCCATAAAACAAAACTAATACATGTTAAGGGGGGAAATCATGTATTATATATTCTTGACACTGTAGAATTAAGATAAAAATCAACTCCAAGAAGATAATTAGATAACTAAATACAGAAAATCAGCAGAATATTCTAAATACTCATGAGTAAAGAAAGAAATCATGGTAAAAAAAATACAAAATATTTTGAATTAAGTGCTAATAAAATATGGCACATCCAATTTTGTAGAATGCAGCTAAAACAGGAAGTAGATGAAAATTCAAAACGTTTTTGAAGTAGAATTTTAAAAGTGTGGTCTATTTAAAACTTTACTAAAGTTCTGTATTATAGCCACAATTGGAAAATTATATATAAATTATACCATTTAAATAACATTAAAATCACCAGAAATAAATGTGATGAATGGCACACAAGCCATCTTTTCAAGCAACTATAAAATATTATGAGAGAAATTTAAGATGAACTAAATGAAATATGGAACATTCCTAAAAAGATGCATTATTATAAAGATAGTAATTCCCCACATGGACCTACAGTTTCAATGCAACCCTATGCACATTTCAAGAGATATTTTTGTGCAAATTGACAAGATTTTTAAAATGCACGTAGAAATGCAAAGTGCTTAAAAATACAAAGGCAATCTACAAACTGGAGAACTACATTATTGGTTATCTAATAAGATCGAGTTCTTAAGAGAGTGTCATGTTAATGCATTTCTCAGTCCGTTCTCACACTGCTATAAAGAAATACCTGAGTCTAGGTAAAAAAATAAAAATAAAAATAAATAGGTTTAATTGGCTCACAGTTCTGCAGGCTGTACAAGAAGCATAGTGGCTTCTGCTTCTGGGAAGCTCCCAGAAAGCTGTCAATCATGGCAGAAGGCAAAGGGGGAGTGGGGCATCTCACATTGGGAGAGCAGGAGCAAGAGAGAGTGAGGCGGGATGTGCTGCACAGTTTTAAATAACCAGATCTCATGAGAACTCAAACACTATCACAAGAAGAGCACCAAGGGGATAGTTCTAAACTATTCATAAAAACTCCACCTGCATGATCAAACCACCTCCTACCAGGCCCCACCTTCAACATTGAGGACTACAATTTGACATGAGATTTAGTGGGGACACAGATCCAAACCATATCAGTGCATAACAAATGAACCAAGGGAACAAAATAGTCCAGAGGCCAATTCACGTGTATGGCATTACCTGATTTACATCAAAGATGCAAATCCAATGCAGTGGGGGAATAAATGGTGCTCTAAATAAATGGTGCTAGATCAACTGGGCATACATACAGAAAAAAGAATTTATGCTCAGAATGGAGAAAAAATATCTTAAACAATTTCCAAAAATAATTGTCCGTAGATTATAGATGGTAACTAAGAAGTCTGAGGTAAGCACCCAGGATCAGTTACAGATTAATGTGAATGGGTAGAAGCTCAATGGCAAAGAATTAAAAAATTAATAAATGGGTTGATAGGGAAGAGAGCACACAAGGTCTACATTTTACAAGAGTTTGACTTTTGAAGGGAATTACAGAGTAGCTATTGGAAACGAAGCATATTTGAGACAGCATGGGAAGAACCAAGACTGGGTAGAAGTTGGAGGTAAAGAGGAGGAGATTGATTTGATGGAGAACAGGTAAATGTCTCTAAGACCTTTACTGCAAGAGAGAATGAAAGGAGATTGTTGATTCTGAATTACTCTCATATACAAAAAGAGCAGCATTCCTGTTAATTATATGCAAATGATGTCCTTTGTGGTAGGTAACATTATTAATTTGTTACAGGTGGTTTGAACCTTTTGTCATGCAGTGGCTAGATGAAAACGAAGATGTGTCGATGGAATTCCTTCATGGAGCATTGGGAAGAGACAAAAAAGATGGAGTGAGTTTAAATTACCTTCAGAATGTTCATTGCCATGCTTCAGTCACATTGCTTACTTTTAACCTAATGGGAATTATTAGATTCATCGTTATTAATTGTTTCCATTCCCCAATGACCAAAATTAATGCAAAACACAATTTCAATGGTCTGGTCAGAACCCTAGAAACTTGCCTAAATTTATTTTTAAAAAAAAAATCAGTCACCCATTTTTCCCAAGTTTTTCTTTAATTCTTACATTAATCTGAATCTACAGGTTCCCTAAGCTTGTACAAAACATCTTTGTTGTCCTGGAACTTTTCCAGGATTTCTAGATTAGGAGCAGACATCCTCCCAGTTCCTCTGCAGCAGCTCCCAAAATCTTGAGCCACAATCGACTTGCTAAGCTAATCTATTGCCTGTGGGGAAAATGAAATACAAAAGAACCAGTACCTCAATTCTGCAGTGGAAAAACCAATTAGCAGCAGCTTGCCCCGTGATATTAGTTCCACCACACTTTCTGGCAAAGGAAATTAATGATTTTAAAGTGCGTAGGCATTTTATTACTGGGAAATGTAGATATATGATGCGGGAGATTCAGTTGTTGATGGGAAATAATGAAGAATTTCCCATTCCCCCTCTAATGCACTATTTGGGATGGCTTCACCTCCTCTCCTCACAGTTCCAGCAGACATCTGAGCATGCCCTCTTTTCTTGCTCCGTGGTTGATGTGTTTGCTCAGCTGAATCAGAGCTTTGAGATTATTAAGAAACTGGAATGCCCTAATCCTGAAGCGTTATCTCACTTAATGAGAAGATTTGCAAAGGTAGGTTAAATAAAATGAGTCTTCTTTTTTTCTGGGTCTGTGGCGATCTGAAAAAATGCTATTGTTTTGTGGTGTTAGTCTTCTCTGACACCCATACCCCAATTTATTTGTAATTCTCTACTAGTAAGTTCAGTTATTTCCAAGATTCCCATCTGATTTCCTGCACTTCCTATTTCTTTAATATGGATTTATCATCTTAAAAACCCATTTATTGTTCACATCGATGACTTAGCTACTTATAATCGAAGAAATTACCATAGATTTCCAAATTACTCACATTTCAAATGTGGTGTTTTCTAGCTGAAAGTAAGCCTTGGCAATTGCATATTCATTAATTAACTAACCTCCTACTTTTAAAATATTAAATAACAGCCAAAAATCATTTATTTAAACCATTCTTAGAGATGACACTCTTAGTCCTCTTGGATGATACTAATTTCCCAATATAGTGAAATCTATAGGAGAGTAATTCTAAAAATTCTCTAAGTGTTTTCTTGATGAGCAGCTGTGTTTGGGTGAATGCCAAGAAAAGAATGAAACTGGGTCATTAGGAATAGTGTTTGAAAAAGTATGTCACGTACTATTCTTGGAATTCTGTAGGATTTAGGGGAAGCAGGATCATATGAGAATTTAAAAATCCCAGGGTAAATATATTTAGGTTAATATATTTAGTAACATATTATAATTGTACCTGATATTAGAAAAGTAACTAGAATTCACCCTCAGAGTAGTCAGGCAGGTAGGTTATGTAAGTTGGGAGACACGAGTGCACGGTAACAGGGTAGAAGGAATGCTGAATTGAGATTTCTAGACCCGGAGCTCCAGCCACCCCTTGGTAGCTCTGACCTTTCTTCAGCTGTAATACTGAACTTACCCACAATAAGCCTGCTGGGGTATAACCAAATGTACTGAATGGAAGTGTAAAAAGGTGGGAGGTCACAAGGAAGGTCTTAGAATCACACTCAGGAAAACACATTCTCTGAGGCAAGAAGAAAAGAATCAGTTCCATGTATTACTGAGGAGATGTGTGCTTTTATTGGTGCAATAAAAAAAATCAATTAAGTAAAACATTTTTAATCCATGGAAATTCAATAATATCCAATTGTCAACAGGAAATAATAACGATGAGAAGCATTTTCTGGAAAAGAAGAAATTAGTAATTTGCATTGAAAAAGAAATTCTCTTTTATTAGAATGATTTGAAAATCTCTTGCAAGCATTTTTCTTTAACTCTTGCAGTGACTTACTATACAGAATAATAAATAAAAAGCAAAATCAATTAAACATAAAAATAAGTAAAATCAGTCAAATCCATTTTATCATTGTCAGCCTTTCTTTTTTCTTTTTTTCCTTTTTTTTTTTTTTTTTTTTTTGAGATAGAGTCTCGCTCTGTCACTGGAGTACAGTGGCACAATCTCGGCTCACTGCAACCTTCACCTCCCAGGTTCAAGTGATTCTCCTGCCTCAGCCTCCCAAGAGTAGCTGGGATTATAGGTGTTCGCCACCATACCCGGCTAAGTTTTTCCATTTTTGGTGGAGAAGGGGTTTCTCCATGTTGGCCAGGCTGGTCCCAAACTCATTATCTGCCTTTCTATCTATAACTTGTATTTTATATAACAAAACAGATAAAAAATGGTTTGTGTTTACTGTAATTAGCCATTTCACAAGAACTGCAAACTATTGGAATTTGTTTTTATTTCCAGATGTGACTGACTAATTCGTCTTGAAAACTCTACCCTTCTAAGTATTGGAATCCTTATATCAAAATATTCTAAAATCTCATTACCTTTATGGGATTTATATTGATTTAAACAGTCTCCTGGAGATAAGACATATTAATTGTATCTGTAGAGATTTTAAAAATTTTGCATTTTAAAATGGGATTTAAAGGGACAATTTATTCTTACTAAACAGGATATAAGACTGAAAAAGGTACCAAACAAAATGCTTCAAATTTCATGTCAAGAACATTCAGAAGCTATGATGAGTGATAAAATGGGTACATGAGTAGTCAATATTCCTATGACTATACTACTGCTCTTGACAAGTATGGGTAATTTAATTTTAAAAATAGATATGAAGTAATGTTATTTTTAATATTGCTTAAAAACAAACAAACAAATATTAAGTCCTGGGTATGAGTCTGGCTGTTTGCCAGGTGTGAGATACTGTGGTAAATGACGCACACATATTTCTATTCCTTGTTCTCTGGGAACATAATTATAATTTTTAAAAATAATAATGATAATTCATTGAGCATTATTATATGCTAATCACTTTATATATTTTCATATTCTTCACAACCATCTAATTAAATGGGTGCTATTATTTTCCCTCATTTCCATCCATGATGAAACACTAAAAATGTTTAAATAATTGAAATGATATGGATAGAATCCTTTCAACCACTAAACTATACTCCCTTCTCATTCTGGTGTGATCAGAACTAAGTTAGAAATTTGGAGAATAGAATCTCACTATTTGTTTTTTACCCTTAAGGTCAAACCCAGGCATTTATGGTGGCAGAAATGGGAGACCCCATCTTACGTTGGATGTGTTAAAATGCATTACATAAATCAGTGAAGTCACATTTCTAATGTTGCTGAACCAATAGCCAGTTTTCTTGTCTTCCTTGTGTTGTTCTAATACTGCATTGTTCCATGCATAAAATGTGAATGAAAAGATGGGTTTTGAACCACACTTCTTATCTTACTGATCATAACAGCAATGCACTAGATGGAATAACTGGAAGTGTTGGCAGGATATTTAGCCCACTCCTAATAGGGTGGCATTAGCTCAGAAAAACACAATGCCTTTGTCTGAGTAAATTGATGGCCATCCTACTCAATACTCCACCAGTAGCTGTGTGTCAAATCAGAACTGATCATAGCTGAAAGATATTTTAGTCACCCTGTCTGATCCTTTAAATGCAGCAGAATCACTCTCTGTACTGCCACACTCCCATTAGAATTTCATGTTATTTAATCTGGAACTTTTTGAATAGCAGCTCTTTATAGGTATCCATAAAAGAACCCTCTACTCCTCATGACTGTTTCTTTAGAACAAGATGCAGCAGCCCCTGCTAGGCTGTTTGTTCCCTCCCTCTGCACTGTACTCTCTTCTGAAGACCAGTAGTTCCCCAAAGATAAAATCATGACCGAAGCTCACACACCCAGAAGTCCTGTGTTCCAGGCCTTGCCAGGTGCCCCTTCCATCACAGCTCCTCTCTGAAGACTTACCTCCACCCTGTCATGCATTCGTTAAGATAGTGCTTCTCAAACTTTGTATGCATTGGAATTACCTTAGACTTGTTAAAACCCAGACAGATGGGGACCACCTCTAGCATTTCTGACTCAGTAATTTGGGATAGGACCAGATAATCTGCATGTCCAACAAGTTGCCAGGTGATGCTTATAATGCTACTGATTCCAGAACTACATTCTGAGAACCAATGAGTTAAGCATGTCATAAGCAACAGCTTATTAGTATTAAAGAGCTATTGTGTGGTAGTGGTTTACTTAGCTGAATAAATTAGAATGAAATTGAAGTTGCCCACAAAATGTACATTGCACGCTCTCGTTCAAGTGACATCGTACATTAGTAAAGATGGGAGTTATTATAGCAGTGTACTTGCAACTCTTACAGGCACATAGCTTTAAGCTATATTCTTTTTTTTTTTGAGACAGTCTCGCTCTGTCACCTAGGCTGGATATATTCTATATGACTGTGCACTTTTTCTTACCTGCAGCCCATCCTGGCTTGCTAACGATTGGTGTTTGTAGGCTAGTACATGTGACATCCCAGGATCCCTTGTCTCTAAGCATAAATTCAAGAGACTAGGGTTTTTCTATGAAGTATACTCAAGCTGTAGGCCGTAGGGCATACTTCAAGAATGATTGTAAAGAATATCCAGCTTCCTCTTTCTTCTTTAGAAAACAATAAAAAACAAAAAACAAAACCCAGGCTGTTCAGCAAGTCACCCGGCAGCTGTAGGATGTAGAGGAAGCAAAATCATAAGAATTTAAAAATCTCACATGGCACTAAGTTGTAGAGGATTTTCACATAGCCCAAACTTTACCTTAAGTAAGTTACAATGTCTGAGTTACAACGATTGCCTAAAGTCAGGTTTATGGTTTGTGTTTATATGTTGTTGTGTATGCAATACAATATAATGATTCTTCAAGTTTATGATGCCATCAAGAAGCTGTAGACTGAGAGTAGTGTTCATATGTACAAACGAATAAGTATTTCATAGGTAAGTCCAAAGTAATTCAACGTTATGTCTAAAGTAAAATTTGAAGAGACACATTTGGAAGATAATTCAGTCTGATCAACCATCTGTTTATCAGGATTTATTGGTCTGCTGCTTGATAACATTTTATATTTTTCAAGGTCAACTTTGTATTTGAGTTGATGCATATTATCACGTTACTGTGTACTTCAACACACTATTGATTTTCTGTCTGTGTGTTATCTCTTATTTCAGGATTTCATTGTGATTTTAAAAGTGTGTAAGCAAGCTTATAATCAATTTAGCAAATTCAGGTTTATAAATTAAACATTCTTCTTCAGCTTAACTCTTTGGAGTGTCTCCCTCAGTTGATTTTGAGCCACTAAGAAAATTCAGATATATGTTGTACAAATAAGAAAATGAAAGCTTTTTAGTCTTTACTTTGCTATCAAAAGAGATGACATTTCTACTGCTATTTGCCTTACCTCTTCTAAGAAAATCATATCTACATTCGGCTTATAATTTAATCTGTGTATAAAAAAGCAGTAGAGTGCAAACTCATTCATGCATCTTTAAGTAATTGAAATAAAATTTAATTAACGTAGTTTATTTTCCTCTGTTTTGCATAATTAATGAACGCAGAGGGCATTCTTAGGCTCAGAAACAGTTATTAGAGAGAGAAAAAAATGTAGAACTAAGATGAAAAAGGCAGCAAGAAGGTCACTTAGGATTAAACTTTACAGTGTATTTGTAAACTACATACTTACCTGGGTCAAGTTCACAATGTTTTCTTTCTCAGACTATCAACAAAGTGCTGCTCCAGTATGCTGCGATTGTATCAAGTGATTTCAGTTCCTATTGTGATAAGGAAAATGTGGTAAGTAAAAATGTCTCTACTCTCAAGTATCTCTCAGCTGAGATTTACTTCTTCAAAGTATGAGTAAGCAAGAGAAATTGTTGGCTTTCAGTTTTCATAGAGGATAATAAGAAATAAGGATCTTAAGAAGTTGACAACTTCTCCAGGGTTCTTGAACCGGTTTTAATACAGGATTTACAGGAAGGTTGAGAGTGTCTCAGTGCCAGCCAACTTGTGGTTTTCCATGTAATAAGGAACAAGACTAGAATAAATAATTGAAAATTCACGTACTCATAAAATACTGAAGCTGGGAAAAACAAGAGACTTAAAAATTAGATGAGTATTGGCACCAACTAGTTTCATGTTGGCACTAATACTAAAATAAGTGTAATTTAGTCTTTCAGTTTTCAAATAAATTGCAAAGGTTAATATATGCAACAATGCTGATTTCTATTCTGAATCATTAAAATAGCTTTTTTAGATGATTGAGAAAATGTTTATAAAATTCAAACTAGTATTGAAACTTAATAAAAGGCATAAAGAAAAGCAAGATAAAGGTATTTGACATATAGTCAGATTTATTTTATGATGGAAGGTGAAAGCTTTCTTATCAATCCGTAATATTAGGAGAAATACAATGGCAGCATTGTAAACATTTTGAAAAACAGTAGCTCTGAAAAAAAAAGTGTTTAAAAAATGAGTATAGGGTTTTTTTTTAAAAAAAAAAAAAAAGAAAAAGAAAAACCAGTTTTTCCCCCTCAAAAAATCAGTTTCGCTATCAGGTGAATCTAAATTATTCTAAAGAAAGCTACTAGTTTTCTCCCTGAAACCTCATTGACCTCTTGCTGACAGCTCATTAAGATAAGTCAGTCCTAATGGTTCTTAAGAATTCTATAAGATGCTTCTTTTCCTTAAATTAATATGCTGCCCAGCAATTTTATTAGAACTTTTTGACAACTCAAACAATGATTTCTAATTGCTCTTGATTATTCTCAAAAGGCAAGATATTTATTTATTGAAAGTATGTTATTTCTGATTAAAAGATAATACATGTCTAAAGTGTTACATTGAAAATGCAAACAGTATCTGATAATTTCACAAGAGGATCTTGTTTATATTAGGACAGCCAAATTGAAGATTTTGAAAGGTGGCCGTGAACTCCTAAGGCTAATTCCTGCCATTCAGAAAGGCAAATTAGTTTTTAAAAGCCCCTGCAGAGTTCCACGTTATGTATTAACATTCTATATTTTACATTGAATAAACACTGAGATAAAAATCATAACCCAGTGTTTATTATATTATTCTATGTACCCTTTCTGTAGGTTTTATACTTTTAAAAATTAAATCTTTATAAAAAGAACCAAACGCCCTCCAAATATTACAACAAAGGAACTTCCTTTTCCTTCCCTCGGTGCTTTTCCTCCATAATTACTAATATCTTGACCAGCCTTATACACTATTGCTTAAATGCCAAATATCATTTTAGCTTTTATAAAAGAATATCACTTGGTTACTTGGCTTATGTTTTCATTCAAGGCAAATTGAAGTGCTTTTGTACATTTCCATGAGCATATATAGTTACTATTACAGATACTTATTTATAATTATTTCAATATAAGATTTCAATATCAAGACCACTGAAACTTGTACATCTTTCAGTATATCTATGGTAATGTAAATTTCATCTGCAAATTGAGCTAGAAGCATCTAAAGATAGACATCATTTAAGATATGAGCATAATATAGGCCAGGTTTGGAAGCTCACACCCGTAATTCCAGCATTTTGGGAGGCCGAGGTGGGCAGATCACCTGAGGTCAGGAGTTCAAGACCAGCGTGGCCAACATGGTGAAACCTTGTCTCTACTAAAAATACAAAATTAACCAGGCATGGTTGAGTGCATCTGTAATCCAAGCTACTTGGGAGGCTGAGGCAGGAGAATTGCTTGAACGCGGGAGATGGAGGTTGCAGTGAGCCAAGATTGTGCCATTGCACTCCAGCCTGGCCAAAAAAGAGCGAAACTCTGTCTCAAAAACAAACAAACAAAAAAGATATGGCCATAACATTTGAGTTCTCAGGGTTTAGAATTAAAGACCAGAGTTAAATAAAATATCCATGTCAGAATAATTTGTTTTCTGTTGTAACATTTTAAATTTGAAATGGGTCAAAATATTTTTATTCATTTTATTTCACATTCCAAAATATAGCAAGACATCACAATCTAAATTAGAATTACTTTTATTTTGAATAATTTAAAAAATTTTTTAAACTCAGAAATACTTCGACCATGTAGAAATATTCCTAGTCTGAAAGACACTAACTTTCATATTCACTATGTTTCAGTTTCCTGACTTTGTTCCAGATTGAGATATAATTAAAGGTATTATTATATTTTTAGGGAAAAAAATCAAGATATGAAAATAGGAAGATACAAATTACTTTAACATAGGTTGTTTTATCTTACTAAACTCCTCAAAAAGTAATATCCTTGAATTAGGGTAATGTTTCCTTTGCTGTCAGTTTCTTTTTTTCATTTACTATGAAGTTGTTCTTTTTTTCATTTACAATGAAGTTGTTGAAAGTAAAAACTTTCATGATTAAATTTAAGGTGAATTTGTGTAATCTGTTCCCAGGAGCAGTTTGATGAATTGATTCAGTAAAATTGAACTTTGAATATTTCAAGGTCAGGGAAATGTTAATGAAAAGGGAGAGTCTCGTATTTATTTTTGTCTCCCTCTGGATAACTGCATCTCTTTTTTTTCTCTGTAGTCTAACTTGGGGTCAATAGCGATCCATGTCAAGTGAGCCAAACTGTCCATGTTCATTTGGTTCTCAGTAGCTCTTTTTAATCAGAAATCATCATAGTAAGAAGAGTTGGCGCTGGCCTTTCTTTATAAAGCTGGTACTAGGGTCCTGTTATATGTGACAGTAAAGATTAGCTTGAATGTTAATATCAAATAATCTAAGAAGAGTCTATCAAGCTAACTTAGACCTATGGGAAACCAGGTGATAGTAACCCCTCACCCATGTAGTCTTACTGCTTCTCATTATAAGTCATTGTTTTACTTTGACCTTGGATTTCTCCCTGATGTGATTGCCCAGATTCACACCAAATCTTCCCATTCTGCAATTAAAAATAAGTGCCAATGACCCTACCTCCTAGTGAAAAGATAGGCTATTCGCTTAGTTTGTAGACTTGGGTCAAGATGCTGAATCCTCTGAAAATGTGGCCCTACTCACTATGGAAAGGACTAAGCCCAGATCAAGTAGTACTCAATCATGGCTATGGATCAGAATCATTTGTGGAACATTTTGATTCAGCTAATTAAAACAGAATCTTTGGGGGATACATCTCAGATATCTGTGTTAAAAAATAAAGTTTTTAAGTGACTGGAATCAAGGAAACAGAAAGGAATTTTTAAATTGTTTGCATAAATCAAAGTGATGATGTGGTCACTTTAAGAGTCAAGTAGAAAGTTTTTCAAAGGTCATTAATGTGGCTAAAGTAATAACAAAATCTTTCCACTGATAAGAGCTAACACCTCTCTGACATCCCGTGAGTCCTTTGCATGACTCTGGTTATTGGCTTATTTCCCAGCAACTTGGAAGATACATCCATTTTCCTTCCTTTGTCTGTTTATCTTTCTGTGTCTGTTTTCCTCTGATATACTGGCTCTTAGGAATCAATATACAGCAAAGATTAAATGATTCTGTAACTAATTATGAATTGTTTTCTAATTGTGGATTAATTTTAACTATTCTAAGTTCACATCTAGACCTGTCACAAAGCTTTACATCTTTGTTACTGTTATATTTCTGGATCCTTGGAAACAAGTAGAGAAACATTTTCTTTTTTTTTTTTTTTTTTTTGAGACGGAGTCTCACTGTGTCTCCCAGGCTGGAGTGCAGTGGCACGATCTCGGCTCACTGCAAGCTCCGCCCCCCGGGTTCTTAAGCCTGTATTTATTATATGTACACCACTGGGCAGTAGTTTGTGAGTAAGAAAAGCAGAAAGAGACACAGCAGCATGTACAATGTATTTAAGGTTGGCCGGTGAGAGTGAAAACCAAGTCAAATGTAAAGCAATATAAAACAAATGCCAAGTGAGAGATAAGATAAAATCCAGGAAAAAAGAACACTCTAACCTAAATGATGGATATGAGTCAAATAAGCAAAGAGGAAAATGAGAAGAGAAACACGGGTTAAAGCCAGAGGCAAAAGGCTTTGAATACTAGCATGTGGTCTTTATCTGCAGCCAGAAAATATATTTAAGTTTATTTTTTATATGTTTTTGCATATAAAAGAATCCCATGGTATTTTGTTTTCTAAAACAGTAAAATAATAGAAGAATTTAAGCTAACCTTTTTCTAAAAGTAAATGTCTAAAAGCAAAAAATGTGCTTACTTTCTAAGTATGAAATGTTACAATGTTAAAGATAAAAGAAACTTTAGCAGCAAAGTTTTGCTCCAACGGTTTATTGTCTGAGTATGTTATTAAATTTCATTCCCCAATGTGGCATTATATTTTTCCATTTCCCTTCTTAACTGTTACAAACTATAATGTCGAAATGGCAGAATTATTATATACATCAAATATACTAGGAAGCCAAGATAGCTATTTGTAACCACCTGTTAAGTTAAACTCATTCAACAATTTTATATAAAATCATTGCTCATAATATTCTTTTTTTCTATATTTAAAGCCCTGTATCTTGATGAACAATATTCAACAATTGCGGGTCCAGCTGGAAAAAATGTTTGAATCCATGGGAGGGAAAGAGGTGGGTATCTTTTTCTCCTACGTTTGCTAAAATCTTACTTAGAGATTATTAGCAGCGTATCTCTTGCTATGAAAGAGTCTTAAGTTTTAACATGGCTAACTAAGAACAGGAGTTGATAATAATCTAAAATGTCATTAGCAACTAAACTGATTATTATCCACAACAGAATACTTTAGTACACACATTAGAAGTATGAGTGGGAGGCAGAAGATAGTAGCCTTTGGTCTTATGTGTGTGCGCATGTGTGCTGGTATGTGCAGTCATATATACACGCATATATATTTGTATGCTAATGATTTGTAAAGTTCCATAAATTGTGTTTTTCACTGTCTTGTACAATGTCAGTTTGATATCAATGTTCTGAAATATGCTTTGTGGTGCTATTTGTTTTTGATGTACTGGTAGTTTAGTTTATTTTTTTTTTTGAGAGGAGTCTCGCTCTGTCGCCCAGGCTAGAGTGCAGTGGCACAGTCTCGGCTCACTGCAAGCTCTGCCTCCTGGGTTCACGCCATTCTCCTGCCTCAGCCTCCTGAGTAGCTGGGACTACAGGCGCCCACCACCAGGCCCGGCTAATTTTTTTGTATTTTTAGTAGAGACGGGGTTTCACCATGTTAGCCAGGATGGTCTCCATCTCCTGACCTCGTGATCCACCCACCTCGGCCTCCCAAAGTGCTGGGATTACAGGCGTGACCCGCTGCGCCCAGCCGGTAGTTTATTTTTCACATCGAGAAAGTTGTCAAAAATGTGTTGTGTGCTGTGTCTGTAATGTGTCGTGTCTTTGTCTAACATCTTTGACTTGCAATTCCATGAGCAGAAGAAGGAAGGAGAAAGATTCTTTTATGAGGTTTGTGATAGTAAGCATCTTTTCCCTTACCTGGCTGTTTCCTCCAACCTTCACTCCATACCTAAAGATCATTGCATTTTCTACTTATTCTCATTTGCTTGTTTGGAACAGACAGAGAGTGAAATACTAGCTATGCACCTGCATCTTCCTGCCTGCCACAGTCTTCTCTTTCATAAACTGACCTAAGCATTCAGGGATTGAGGACTGGAGAAGGTGCTGAGAGGGAGGGTCACGAAGCAGGGTTTCTCCCCATGCCCTCATTCCCCTTGAAACAATCTCAAGGGCAGCTATGTCAAGAATATGTAGATAGATATTTCTGTTTAAGATTCCTTTACATTGTTCCTTCCTGTGGGAAAGTTTCTGAGATGTGCGTAATGCTAAGATGCATTTCAAAGTAAATATCCCTTTTATTTCTAAATTTATGTGGCTACAAATGTTTCTTTTAAGATTTTCTTCTTCCCATGTGATTTTGCTTTTAACCTCAAGGAGATGTTTTTACACTTCCCCAATGTCTATTTCTTTTTCAGTATTTTGAAAAATGAACTTGCTATTTAGCATTCTACAATGGAGAAACACTAGAATACATGTGCGATGATGCAAAACTTTAAAAAAATGAACCTTTATGAGCTGTGCCTTCGTTGCAATCTCAGTTTTATTTGTATAAAATAAGGCCTCATTCCTTAAAGTATGCTAATGCTTTATGTAAAGTTTGAGGCCATTGATCTTATTTTGAAATTATTCTGCTGAATTAGGTGAGCACAACCAATTAAGGAACATAACATGAGATTTCCTTTTCAATTTTACTGATGTTTTATATTCAGACTTGAAGTCCACTTAGCATTTAGAAAAATGATGAAGAAATTATTGATTTCATCTGGGAAATATTATCTCCTTTCTGTAAATTTTAAAGCCCACAAATCATTTAAGAATAAAGTTCTATTTAAAATGTCATATTTCCATAAATTTCTCCTTATGCTACTTATGCTATTTCATTACTATTCTGTGTTTGAACTCTAATGTGAGTAACATATTGCTGAACTGAATTTAATCAGACAAATCAGACCTGTACTTAAAGGAAACTGTATGGGCCAAGTCCCTTGCTCATTAAAAATGTTATAAAGTGGCTTCTTCACCAGTCAAAACTGAATTCCTTATTTCAGATAGAATTGCTGGTTTGAAATATACAGGTTTCACACTATATATTTTATTTCAAATATATGACTAAACCATATAACTCCTCCTCTTATTGAAGAAAATGATGAATACAAATACTGAACTTGGTGCCTTCTCCCTTTAAAACTCTTGCAATGTCTATTTGATAAAGTCCTCAGACACAATTTAAGAAGAAAACGTAATTAAATCAGTGAAATAAAATGAATGCCTAGATTCTAACAATGTAATCTGCTCCTTTGTTTTTCTAAATATTTTTTTCATTTATTTCCTTCCTTTCTCTACCCTTTTCGGTGATTTTCTATTTCTCCTGTTTTCTTTTTCTCCTGTGCATAGATCTTTTCTCTTATTCTCTTCCATTTTCAGCTCAAAGTTTTAGGTAGGGCCAGTCAGAGTTGGCACAGAGATTGATGAAATGTCAGGAGGAAGCAAGACTTGCATTCAAGTCTGAGTGCATCATGTGTCCTCCCAGAAAACAGAAGCTTAATTGATACAGAATTATGATAGAGTTTCTGATTACTCTGGGGTCTCTAGGCAACATAATTTCAAAATAATAAGCAGAGTTCTTCCAATATTGTTGTATAAACATAGCAGTATCTAAATGGTTTCCTTAACTTAGGACTTTTATAAAGATGAAAAAGGATTTGATTGAAAATTACAGCGTTCACCCTTTGATATGAGAAAATTACAGAATTCACCCTTTCATATGCAACATGTGATACAGACATGTTCAGGGGCCTTTAAAAGTTATACAATGTGTTCCAATTCAAATTCCCATTTTTTCCTTGCAGTGGAACTGGTTGTAAAACCTTTGACTGGTATTGTAACCAGTTCCACTGTAAATAAGGGAAATATTCCAGGCTAGACCTTATTCTTCTTTTAAGAGTTTCTTTTTATTTTATCCCGCACCATCTGTGCTGAGATACGTACTTCTTGCTATATAAATTAAATAGCAAATAATTGCTTGTGCACTTGCTCAAAATAGTTTTCAATGCTATGTGTTTATTAGTTGGCTTCTAACAACAGCATTGCTTTCCTCTAATATTATACCACCTGCAAAGTGCTGGCTGCTTACAGGCATGACCGTGTGCTGCTGCAGCTCCCTGCTGCTTTAACCTGATAACCGTGTAGTTGAGGCAGCTGTTTTTTCTTCACAGAATCAGCCTCTTTTCCCTCTGGAAATAAAAAGTGTTTAAAACCCTTCTTCAGTGGAAAAATCCATTCTCTGTATGGAGTTCAAATGGAAGCATTGCTTTAACACCATGATGATCTTGGGATTATGTTTTTGACAATGGTTCCTAAAACAGTCACTTAAGCAATCTTTGTTAGACAGTTGCATGCACAATATCCTATGGGCCATGTCAGCACATTTACTTTCTAATGCCCTATTTAGGGGGAAAAAAGTCAAAAGAGAAAAGCAAACCACTAATTTTCTTCTCCTATAAAAGTGATTTTCCAACATACTTCTCTGCATACAAATCAGGGGCATGTTTTGGCATAACATCTCTGATTCCTCTAGAGAATATAAAAAAACAAATCTCACAAATCATGAAGAAAAACTAACCTTTAGGACTAGAGTACAGAGTCTGTTTCTTTAAAAGCACCTCAGGGGATTTTTTCTGTGGATACAGTTTTGGGAATCACTATACTAAAACAAATAAAATAGCCAGCCCATGTTATAGATGTATTAGAGCTACAAGTTAATTTATACTACAATCCCCGTACAATATTACCTGTCCCTTTTTGACACAATAACAACAAAATGATTATCAGGGTGCCATGTAATAATTTTCATTCATTGGTGAGTGATTACTTTGGGTTACATTATGTTAATAGCTTAATTATTTCATGAATATAATTTATTATCTATCAATTGCAAATAATTATTTAGCTTGTATTCATTTTGTAATAAAAACACATTGCTGAAGCCCGTGAAAAGGATTTATCATTAATTTGCAATCTAATATATACAGGTATATTTAAAAAATCCAAAATTTAATTTCTTTTCAGGAAGTTTTAAGATATGGATTTTGAAACTCTAAAGAACTTGTATTATGATAATTGATTTAGAAGATGCATTTATCCTTCACAATATTTTATTGGTGCAGTCATTTTAAATGGTAGAATCCACAGTTATCCATCAGACCGCTAACTGTTGATGTTACTTCAAATTGTAGTTAGCTATTATTAATATATTTAGGGGAAAAGAAGGGTTCGTTTGTTCAGCTAAATTATTTTAATCTGTTGACCACAGGCAGCTCAATTAGGTAAAATGATAATGCTATTTTTATTGTTATGACTCAAAAAAGGATTGACTTTTCTGTGTCATATGCATGGTAGTAAAATTTCCCATGAGAGTAACTTCACATAAGTCCAGGCAGAATGAAACCAAGGAATCTGGACCCTAATCCCATTATTCTAAATATATGTATCTTTTAATGATCAACTAAATTATTCTTTTATTTCAGAGATGTATATCTATGTCGCTTTTAATTTTTAATGAGCAATTTGATGTGTCAACTAGAAATTGCATCTGACTGCCCAAAAGTGTGTGTATGTAGCTCATTGAAATTCATTGTAATACCTATTAGCCACATGGACTCAGTCATTAGCTAAGCAACCCTAGAACAGGAAGGAAAAACATTAATCTTCATCATTTTTCACTTGCCACTATCCTCTCAACTTTATATGTGCTGAGGCAACAGGAGATGAAAGATCAGTTTTAAAGGAAATAATACTCCATGACAGTAGTTCTTCTTGAACTTCAGCAGGCATCAGAACTACCTGATGAGTTTATGAAAACGCACGTCACTGAACTCTACCCCCAGTGTATTGATTCAGTGTATTTGGGGCAGGGCCAGGTGATTTGCGTTTCTAAGGAATCTCTGGGTGATGCTGATGCTACTGGTCTGGGGACCATGCTTTGAGAATTGCTGCTCTATGCTTTTTGAAAAGGAATAAGGCCAGGTGTGGTAGCTCATGCCTGTAATCCCAGCACTTTGGGAGGCCAAAGTGGGTGGATCACCTGAGGTCAAGAGTTCGAGATCAGCCTAACATGGCAAAAACCTGTTTCTACTAAAAATACCAAAAATTAACCAGGCATGGTGGCGGGCACCCGTAATCTCAGCTATAGCGGCCAAATTTTACGTTCAGGTTTCTAATCTGTCTCACCTTTTCTTAATATAGAGATATAGGTTACTAGTTAATACATTAATAAGAATTAATCTGCCTGTAATCCCAGCACTTTGGGAGGCCGAGACGGGCGGATCACGAGGTCAGGAGATCGAGACCATCCTGGCTAACACGGTGAAACCCCGTCTCTACTAAAAATACAAGAAAATTAGCCGGGCGAGGTGGTGGGCGCCTGTAGTCCCAGCTACTTGGGAGGCTGAGGCAGGAGAATGGCGTGAACCCGGGGGGGCGGAGCTTGCAGTGAGCCGAGATCGCGCCACTGCACTCCAGCCTGGGGCACAGAGCAAGACTCCGTCTCAAAAAAAAAAAAAAAGGAATTAATCTATTCTTCTCATATTTTCAGGAATTACAAAATATAGAATAAAGTAAAAAGTAAATTATCAAGTATATATTAGCTAATAAAATAGACCATTTCAAATTGTCACATATCTTTCTTTCAGTTCTAAAACTGTTTTCTAAAGCAATTTGAAAAGTTCTTCTTATTTCGTTAGAATATCCATTGTTGCCTACTTGTATGTATTTTATCTTCAGGTGGGCAGAAGTTGGGGTACAAAATAAAAAGATTTTTTAATGCCTAGGGCCCCAAGGAGATTACAAGGTGTAGGAGATTTGGTGAAACAATAATTAGACTAGAGATGCCTTTTAGCACTTACTGAAGGATATTCAGAAGCCAGCTGTTCCACGTCTTTCCACACCACCGTAAGCGTCTCTTCCCCTTGGGGCTGACTGCTGTATGAAGAAACGATGTGAGCACACTGAATATGGTGACAGAATTTACTCCTTCACTAATTCATTCAACAAATATTTATTTGCTGAGCACTTGTTATGAGCTGTAAATTTTACTAGGAACTGGAGATACATTAATTACTAAGATGCAGACCCCACCATCAAAGAACTTGGAAGTTTTTAGGGGAATCAGAGCAATTAAAGAGATAAGGTTTGTGAGAGAAAAACAAGAACGCTTCCTAAACGTGAACATATCCTTCAGATGAAAGTTTTAATTGTTACAACTTATCCTACAACAATTCAGAAATAAACTCAAACCTCGCCTGTTGTTGTGTAAATAGAGGTAAAAAGGGAAATGTAATTTGGCTGAAGTCAGTAAAAGCAACCAGTGATAGCTTCATAGCACCAGATAATAAGGAGAATTGAATGTTTGAAGTGCTGGCCTTTCTGGTTTCTTTCTCCTCCTAACCATCTCTGCCATCTCTGCAATTAGATTTAATAAATTGAACTTAATGGAAAATTAAGAGAATGAGAAGGGCCAATAAAGCAAATTATATTGAAGTGATTTAATAAATATGTTTAGTAATTTAGTACTACTACCACATAAAGTTTAGCTAACTGCTAAATTTGTGAGATTAAGAAAAGGCGCTACCGAGGAGGTTGAAAGGTTTTGTGGTTGACGAGCCATGTCAAAATGAAATGCAGACCCAGGCAGGTGATGCTTGTTAACCTCATTTCCCAGAGCATTTGAGAGAGCTCACAGGGTTACTCATATACTGCCAAGTCTCTTTTTAAACTCACCTCTCTCTGAACCTTAAGAAACTTAAAGAGAAAGGATACATGCCACAGCAAGGAGAGAGAGGAAGACAGTTTCACTCTAACTGCCGTCTTCTATAATAAATCTATTTCATTATCTTGTTGTGATCACCTTCAGTTGCTCGTGCCTGTCCTAACAAACCATAAATCAATGCCGTTACTGGTAAAATTTAACTTCTTTAACCCAGTCAATTCTCTTTTTGCCCTGCTTAGCAGAATAGTCCTCAGGCACCCTGAGATAAGGGCTCACAGAGAACACTCTGTCCCTAGCACTTGCTGGTCAACCAGTCCTGAATTCGGTTGACCAGGTGGACTATATTCACATCGCTGAGCAGTGGTTTGTAACACATGTGAGAATGTGAAGCAACAGCCAAATGGGTCAGACAGAGTAGGACAGGGGAAAAGGGCAGAACACAATTCTAAACATAAACTGTCCCATTGATTCTATTCGTAACTTATCCCTACTCAGTCCATTTTCACAATTAGCCAATGGATGCAACATATAAACCCTAAGTTCCTTTTGCATTGTTATAAAACAGGGATTCCTGTTTTTTAATGAACATTTTCAGAAGAGAATTTCTTCAGAGGAAATAGCTTCTAAGAATGCTGCTCTTCAGTCCCCATGTGACTCTGAAAGCATAACGCATTATCTGTACCTTGGTTTTAAAGATAATATATTATGCGTTATCTGGAAAAACGAGGAATTTGAACTATATGATTTCAGAAATTCTTTTTTTTTCTCAATTTCTGTCACTATAATGACAATCCACATGTTAGCAATCCATGAAACAGAGGAATAGTGTATGTGTTGTAGGTGAGAAGAGAAAAAAATGTTTAAGAGAAAAGAATGTCCCATGACTCATCTAAAGCTTGAAGGTGTAATTTAAAAAAGAAACAGTTCATAGAAACAGAAAAAAGTCAAAATTCCTTATATTCACTAACTCAAAACTATATTGAGTGAATTATAAAACGTAAGGCAATCTCTTTTTTTTTTCTTTTAGTTGTCTAGACTGAAGAACCTCATTTAACATATCTCAAAGACATTTTGTTGATTTGAAGCACAGTGACACTTGGATTTACTGCGTACTCTCTTTAATTAGGATGGGAGACAGCTATTGATGTTCAACTTTTTGAAACCCAGAAGTTAGAAACATGAGTTTATACAACTGATACCTCTAGCATAATATTCATGCAAATCTGAATAGGATAAAGAAAATGCCATAGTCCGTCTGAAAATTGTCATGTAAGTTTGTGGAGTTTCTCCTTAAGAGGCATTTTAAAATGAAACAAAAAACAGGGTAGTATGGTTAGAGCTGGGCACATTTGTTTCCAGTAGAGAGGACCATGTATTCTTTTATTTCTGACAACAAACCACAGTATTCATGATGACACCACAGGCTTATGAAGTGAATTAGGGCATTTCCAGGAAAGTACGCTACTTTTAGATTCACTAGGGAATTTTTGCTGAATTCTCAGTCATATATTTTAAGTTGAAGTAGACCTTATAAGATGAAAAGATTCTGGTCAAGTTGAAGATTTGAAGGAAAATGATCTTTTAAAAAGAAAAAAAAACAAAAAACAAAAAGAGCAAGAGCCCAGATAAGATTGTGAGAAGTTGCTTGAAGCAATTCCCTTATGGAAAGCCAGCTTGAAGGATGATAAGCAAGTGTCATGATCATATTTGGGTTTATTACACCAGTTAGGAGGACGAAGTGGGGAAACAGGAAGTAAGAACACAATATGTAGATGATTACAGTGGGCTGGAGGAGAAAAATTCAGAATCTGGAAGTGAAGAGGGCAAGACAGGTGGATAAAACATTTCAGAGATAATCACCAATCATATCTGGTATCCAAGTAAATATGGAAATAAGAAAACAGAAGTCAAAGATGACTTTCACATTTCTGCCTTAAACAATTGTAGGCCATTAACCAAATCAGAGGAAATAAGAAGATAAATAAATTAAGAATGGTAATAAGTTGTGCTTTGATATGCTACAATTGAAGTATGTATGGGCCATCAAAGTGGACGTTTACTAGGTACTTGGAAATATAGACATGATTCTCAGGCATGCTGTGAAGAATGTTGATAATAGATTTGGGGTCCTTAGCATATGGGTGATAGTTGAAACCATGGGCATGAATTTAATTGCTCAAGGGAAGTATAGAGTAAAAAGAAAAGAAGATTGAAAAAGGAGAATTGAAGGACATTAATATTTAAGAGGTAGACAGAGGAGGAAAGTTAACAGAAGACACAGACAAATCACAGGCAGTTTGAGAAGCAGGGAAGGACCTTGGGAAACAGAGCAAACAACAGAATGAAAGAACGCTAAGAAAAATAAGGTCCCTGAAATTAAGAAATCGTTAGTGACCATATGGAAACATGTCAGTGGCATATCCATAGCAGAAGCAAACCACATTACAGAGAACTAATAAATGTTTAGGAGAAAAGGATGTGGAGTCAACAAGTTTGACAGTGTTGTAAACGGTTTGAAGGTAAAAAGAAGGAAGGATATTGGCTAGATGTCAATGAGAATGTAGTTCCAAATAAGTTTGGCTTCTCTTTCATTGTCTATTGTTTATTTTAACATAAATGTTACCTAAGCGTATTTATAGGATAGGGTAATAAAATTAATGGTAGAGGGAATGAAAAGGGAAAGAGATAATTGATGGAACAAAATCCAAAACAAGGAACGAAGAGTGCAAGTTAAACAGCATTTTTCTTGGAAATAAGGCTTTTTCATGGAACTAGAGGTGAAATTTTTTTTTATTAATGTTTTAATGCAAAAATATCGGAGAGTATGAAACCCAACAGACAAAGGATTAAATTTTGGCCCCTGGGGAGATGGCCAGGAAGTTACCTTCCTTCCTGATTTGCACTTCCTTACAGAAAATAACAGACTGCTAACACTGATGAGCTGAACACAGGAAAGACAGCTGAGTAGCCTGTAGGAAATGAAGGAAATGAGATAGTAATAAAGACTGTGGAGAAGAAATAGAATTCACACTAAAGATCCTTAATTTGTTCCATGCAAAGTCTATTTTTCAAGAGTTTGTATTGAGCTATCTAAAGAGTTTAAATGACTTTGCAACCCATTGGTTGTAACTCTAGCAAGAGCTTGAGGGTCAGTTTAACAATTGCTGCTGTAAGAGAATATATAACATGTATTTTCTTTAGATCTCTAGGGAAAGAATCTGTTCTGGAAAACAAACAAACAAACATGCAGTGTAGGTATGGTAACCATTCTTCTGAACCAAACAAATAGCAGGGAAACACCTGACATGGTCTGGCAATGAGAGAGAGATTTGAAATCAGGATTAACTTGATAACTCTAGACTATATGGTTTCTAAGGAATAAAAGACTTCAGGGGCAAAATATCCTATTCATAGTTAATGCAAGGTATCAGTCCAAGGAGATGAAGATGATATGGGACTGCTTCTGTGAGGGAATCTTTTATGCTTTTGTCTATCCTCACTTCCTTCCTCAACATGTGGTAAATGCCCATGCATGCAGGACACTGGGACAGACACCCAGGACAGAAAGGTATGAATGAGTTCTATGGAAGAGGTAGATGTGTAAGAGAACATTTAGAGAGAACACTGCATATATAGTTATAGTAAAAAGCATAGTCAGTTTAGAAGCTAGATCTACTAACTGCCTAGGGCAAGCTACACTTGGGCAAAAATTTTCAAAAGGAGGTAGTAAATGAATTATCTTTTAAAGAAAAAGGAAAAGCAAACCTTAAGGAAAATAACTTAAAAGATGTCTTTACTGGTCAGGTGTGGTGGCTCACACCTGTAATCCCAGAACTTTGGGAGGCCAAGGCGGGTGGATCACCCGAGGTCAGAAGTTCAAGACCAGCCTGACCAACATGCTGAAACCCCGTCTCTACTAAAAATACAAAAAAATTAGCCGGGCATGGTGAGAGGCACCTGTAATCCCAGCTACTCGGGAAGCTGAGGCAGGAGAATTGCTTGAAACCAGGAGGTGGAGGTTGCAGTGAGCCAAGATCGGGTCACTGTACTCCAGCCTGGGCAGCAGAGCAAGACTCCATCTCAATTAACAACAACAACAAAAGTATTGTCTACTAGCTGTCTCTCCCAGACAAGTTATATTTATTACCATAGCTCAATGGTATAAAATACCTCAATGGTATAAAACTCAGTTAATACCTATGTGGGATTATAGTTTTTCTGATTATCTGAACCATACATATTTTGGCAGCCTAGATTTTGGAATTTTCAAGCCTTTCATAGAGTGGGGAATTAAATCTGTCTTAAAAACTTCATTTTAAATTCAGAATTTGACTCAAAATCCTTAAATTTTCATTGTGTATATTCCTCTTTACATAGAAACTTTATTTATTTAGCCAGCCAGCCAATAAAGTTGTTCATATACACATGCTAATTGAGTTTCTACTTCAGAATGAATTAAACTGTGACTTATGAATGTTCGAAATTTTTCTGTTCTTTCCCTCTTTATTTTTGCTTTTAACAATAACTCTAAATAACGATACAAAAAGATTCAAGATAATTTTGATGTTATGCTACTTACATAACTAGGATAAGGTTTAAACCTTTGAAAAAATAGATTGCCTTTTACCTTTACAAAGTACCCAATATTTTTAAAAATATGCTACTGATAATTTAGGCAATGAGCTCTCAACTCCCAATCTATTATTTCTTAAAATTCTACAAAATTTGTAGGAGTAAGAAAAACGTCCTCAATTTGGACACATGAGGTAATGCAGAAGAACCCAAGAACTGGTAGTTTTACTACCTAAAGAGATTGTTTTATTATTAGATGAGTATGATATTTATGTCCATTATGCTCATTATTGAAAAAGATCTGCAATTTACAAACGCCATGTACATCAGCCTCAAAATTGCTTTGCCTGTTTTAATGGTGTGATATAGATTACATAAACGTTAAATAGTTAACTGAAACTGAAACTTTTCCTTTTGTGGGAGGGACTGGTTACATGACAGAGACATTCCGTCTGCACCTACTTAGAAACATACCTGTGTATCCAGAAATTAAAACTGTCATCCTTTGTTCAAATCACTGTAGTCTGGTAGTTTTAGGTTGTCAAGTAATAATTATTTGATAAGAAATATCTATTCACCAAATACCTAAGGTGGACTAAAATAATTTTATGAGAAAATAGCATAATTTTGTGCAAGCGACCTATGTAGCCATTTCTGTATGACTTTGAAGTCATTATCCGGTGATAATCCTACCTCAATGTGAACAAATTACCTCAATGTGTATATTAAACTAATAGGAAAACCAAAACACATTTTAAATAAGAAGCAACCCCCATTTCCTGAAGAAAACACTACTTTCAGAGCGATTTCCTTGGAGGTGGTAGAGGAAGTGGAGAGCCTGAAGAAAGCCAAATGGGAGAACTTATCTCTCATCTCTCTTCCCCAACATTTTTATCAAATGAAATCAAGGTAAAATTGTTATTAGCAGAATAAGAAGAAAATATAATTTTAAAAAATTCAGCCTGCATGGTCCCTTAAGAGTGGAGTGGAAAATCCACATGTGTTTTCTTGGTTAAGGGTTAGGGAGTGATAGTTTGTTAGGCAAGTTGTGATTAAATTCACTATCCGTACCTTAAGTCTTTTTAAAATAAGTATGTGCTATCTAATTGTCTTTCTGAATTACTTCCCTGCAACTGGTTATAGTTGAATAGAACTCTTAGAAAGTATGAGGCTCACAGATATGCTAATTTTCTGACTCTGACAGAAGTCTCTCTTTGTTATGGTAGCCTGTGTGTCTGGACAAGAGCTGTCAGCATAACCGATTACTAAGACAGAAAAAAAAAAGATACAAGGAGTCCAGAAAAATCACATTGCCTCTGAGAGAGGGCAGAAACTAATCAATCCTGAAAATTACCTGGATTTGAGTTAACACTGATATAAAAGATTGGTGTGATATAATTAATAAAGTCTCAAATGCCAAATGCAATATTTGACTTTCATTCCAATGTGTTTAGTCATGTCACTGCAACTTAGAGCTACCCCGCTGCAGAGATGTATAAATCATTCTTCTTCCTAGCAGTTCCTTAGTATCAGGAAGTACTTTTGGAGGAATATAGGGCTTACGTCCAATGCACACATACAGGGACACTTCTTGGTTCTGTATCGGCTCCCAGGACTTTCAACTGATATTAGGTCCTATATTTAGTTGGCATTCTTAGATTCTCTTACTTATACTAAGTCACGCTTTAATTCGTTTTACTCCCCAAACTTGGCTTTATCCTGTCCTCTTCTTTTCAATAATAGATCAGCTTGGGCAAGAACTAATGACAGTAATGGTAGGAAACTAAATTTCTAAAGGTAGAAAGAAAGAAAGAGTCACATTCCAATTTCAGAGAATATTTCAAATTGCTATTTACATGAATTTCTCTCTGCTTGAGACAATAGATCTATTATCCTGAACTTTCAGCTGTAAATTAGCAACCAGGAAGAAAAGTCAGGCCTGTCGTCTCCAGAAAAACATGGGAGTGCTTGGATACCTTGTCTATCCTATTACTCTTAATTCCAAAGTTGGGGAAATATGAAAACACCTTTAAATAATGCACAACACAATATTCAAAAGTTAATTTTTAACAACTTTTATTCTTAATGTGCCTATTTATTTACAGGGGTATTGAAGATTTAAATATATTTTGAAGCAGCACGTATATTCAGCTGAAGTATAACAGGTTTTCTAAATTGTGGAATTATCATGTTCTGGAGGATATTTTTGTCATGGCTTGCTTCTCATTGCTATAACCAACAAAGGCTTTGCTACCTAGCTGTTATTTGTATGCATGCCTTGAATTTCAAACCATTTTTTGTCTATGAGAACCCCTTGGTTTCTTTAAAGTTTCCTAAATGTTTAGATTTGATTTCAAAGACCAAAAAAACAAAAGAAGAGAAAAAAGTTTACGTGTTGTTTGAAGTTACCATATAATAATCAAAATGCTTGTAAGCGAAACAGAGGCATGCTTTCTCAAAACTCCAAAGTAATATTGTTTATGGTCTCTCTGCAGCTAGATTCTGAAGCTAGTACTATTCTAAAAGAACTTCAGGTTAAGCTCAGTGGAGTCCTGGATGAGCTCAGCGTCACGTACGGTGAAAGGTAAGTGACCTCTGTTGTCATTATCTAAACTAGATAATTAGGTGTCAGCTCATAATATTCTTGCCTTCAATATTGTTTCCTCTGACTGACTAAATCTATTTAACTTCAAGACCCAATCTAAATGTCATTTTCTCTGAAACATCTGTTATGACACCACAATCTAATAGTGCTGTCTCGCTATGCACACCCTAGAACTCTGTGCATCCTTCGGCCGGGTAAGACCTATAACACTATCCTCTAAGTCTTGTTTTACCTGTCTGTTTCCCACACTCAGGAAACCATATCTCATACCTATATGCAATTCTAGTGTTTAGAGCTTGGTGACTGGCTATTGAAAGACTAAAGAGAGGGAGGGAAGAAAAGAGAAAAACTTCACATATATAAGAAGTTTCAGTTGTATCCATACCATATATATCAATGTGGTTGCATTCAGTATAGCTGGATCAACAACCCTATACCAAATTGTCAGGATTCTTGGATTTAGGGCTTAGCAATCTGAATACAACTACCCCATGCGAAGGAGTTTGGAAACTACTGATATATCTATATATTTTAAATGTTTGTTAAAACTAGCTTTATCTGTGATACGATTCTAAAGAAAGGTAAGTTCACCCTAGTTAAATTTCACTTCAGTTCTGTAGGAAAAAGCTATCATCTCATCAAAATGTTAAAATAGATAGGAAAGAACATACATTTTTGAAGAGGTTCATTAATATAGAATCTGCTTTAAATAGTAGTTCAATAACTCATGTATTATTTTAAAATATGTGTTCAGTTTTCAAAAGAGACTATAAAGATTGCTCTTCAGGGCCGGGCGCGGTGGTGCACGCCTGTAATCCCAGCACTTTGGGAGGCCGAGGCGGGCGGATCATGAGATCAGGAGATCGAGACCATCCTGGCTAACATGGTGAAACCCCGTCTCTACTAAAAATACAAAACAAACAAAAAACAAAACAAAACAAAACAAAATTAGCTGGGTGTGGTTGTGGGCACCTGTAGTCCCAGCTACTTGGTAGGCTGAGGCAGGAGAATGGCGTGAACCTGGGAGACGGAGCTTATAGTGAGCCAAGATTGCACCACTGCACTCCTGCCTAGGTGACAGAGTGAGACTCCGTCTAAAAAAAAAAAAAAAAAAAAAAGGCTCTCTTCAGGTAGGGACTATCTCTAGCTACCACTCATCACCTACTGTTGTATTTTAGAACGATCCAGTATTAATAAACATTTTTCAATTAGTTATGCCATTTTTTAAATGAGAAAGACAAAAGAGTCTGAAAGCATCATATTTTTCTTCTTAGATGTAGGAATAAAGCAGAGTGAAGAATAATCTCCCACTTAGACTTCTCTTCATTATCAGAGGTGTGTCCGTAACTTCCTTAAGCAAGGTAGCCTTGTCTTCGTGGAACTCACCTTCAGGGCTCAACTGCTGAGCCAGAGCAGCCTTGCTGTGTTGAGCCGAGGGTAGTCACCCTGACTCTGCAGTGTTGTTAGCTGACTCGATGATCCTGTCTATTTCATCTGGATGTTAGTCAGCAATTTCTAGATTCTGTTACCTGAAGTTGGAAAGACATAGATTGTTCTAGAGATGTGGGGTTCGTTGACTCTGACTTGGGGTGACACTGAAAGATGAAGAGGCCTTTGCTGAGTCATTTCAGGCTGCCTCTCTTTGTTCTAGTTGCAAATTAACATGTGGCTAGCAGAAAGACTGTTGCCTTCAGCCACGGAGGCAACATTAGAGATTATTTAGCGAAGTTTGGGGGAGAAAAAAAGAGGTCAGGAATAGCTCGAGTTGTTCAGAACTTTATGGAAAATAAAATGGCTAAACAGAGTAGAAACTAGAATATAAGTAAAGTATAATTAAATTATTTTCTGTAAAATACCTAAATCATTCTGAGGATAAGTGCTTTTTGTTTTGTTTTGTTTTGTTTGGGGAGGTGGAATATTCAGGTTATAAAGGCTAGAATATGTTTTCTGATTTGAAAGATACCTGGATAAACCACAGTTATGAAAGAAGGAGTAGTGTCCTTCGGAGGACACTTGAAGAACTTTATTTGTATGAAGTCAGCTCTTTTAACCTAAATAGTAAAACTGCAGCTACCCAGAATCCATTTATTCTTGATTTTTTAAATATAGGAAAGAATTTAGTACTTTGTTCAATTAGGGTTTATTAGGACTATTGGAATAAATGGGCCACATGTCACGCTTTCCTCATAAAAAGTATAATTATTGTATCCTTGTTGCTATGTTGCTATGGCTTTATTCCTCACACTACCAATCAGGTCTGTATTATACTCTCAGGGTAGAAAAGTCTCCAGTAATCAATGTGATCATGCTGTAAAGTCAAAATGCATAATTTTAGTGTAAACCTACTCTTCTTAAGGTTTAAACTGGCAGTGTAGAGTTTTAGAATTAAGTGTATAACTAATTGTAAAAATCCACTTGATTTTATGTTATTAAAACTCGTAATTAAATAATTCTACTATATACAGCTGTTAGGATGTTTTTGCTGTCAAGTCAGAGCTGAGCCAAACCACACATTTGTGGATTCCTGACATGCTCACAGGGCACCTACCTGGGAACTGAGACTAAGTTGTATAACCTCAATAATAACTTAAAGATGGTCTTAAAATTTTCAAAGGGTGTGCTACTAGGGTTTCTGCTTACACATGTTTTGCAGTTTGGTTTTTGGTTTGCTCCTTTTTTTTCTTCTTCTTCTTAACCCACACCTTTAGTACTAGAGGCTGGCTAGATTAAGTAAACAAAAAAATTCAGGAATATTTCCTAGGCATTATTCTGTGAGTATGTGGCTCCTTGGGTGCTCACAAAATCTGTAATTATTTACTGGCACTACTTTCATTCAAGCCAGTTAATATAGACTTTTTTTTTTTACCAAAAAAAAAAAAATAGAAAAAGAAAAGACTTTTTAGGTGAATTTACCAAAAATTGATAGAGACAAAAAGGTAAGGTGCAAGTATTGGCTTCACCTGGATTAATGCAAAAGTAGAATGCTATTGTCCATCATACCTCGAGAACCCTTCCTCTATATGCCTGATACCATACCCAGAGCTGGCTTCTCATTAGAGTTTACAATATGGGTCTGTTTAGAAAACTGAGTTTTCACATAATAGGAACATAAATGTCACACCTCTTGTCCAGTCTATCCCCCAACCCCAATGCTCTAATTTGAAAATCAGTGCAAAAGAAAATCACTGCAAAATCAGTCTATCTCCCCACCCTAATGCACTGATTCAAAAATCAGTGCATATGAAAGTAGTCGTTTCAAAGGTGATTTTTACTACAGCCTGCATAGATCATTGATGACCCAGTGGTAAATCAACTAGTTCAAAATATTTTCAACATGATTTACCTTCCTTTTCAATTGCCTCAAGTATCTACTACCTTTACTTTGATTCAATACACACTCCACCACAAACAACATCCCCTTCCTCATTTTCCCCACCATCTCTTGCACCCTCTACCTGACCAAAGTTCAAAGGCAGCTTCAGCCAGATAAAAGTGAAATAATCAAGGATTTAGACTCTCTTAGATGACAGCTTGGAAGAGAATGTTCCTTTAAAGCAGATAAATATGCAGAGAGCCAAGAAATGAGCCAAATTCAAAGGGGCCAGCTGAGATGCAAGGATCAAGGAACCAAATGTAAATGCCAAGTCCAGAGGGGCAAGAATGGTGTTGTCAACAGTAAAGAAATCCAAGAATGCAGGAGCCAAAAATGGAGACAGATCAAACATGACGGTAGAAGTGGAATCAGTCCTTGAATATGTACACAAAATTATGAACAAGCGTATGTATAACCCTGCTATTAAAGGCCCAGAAGCAAGAAAAAAACCCAAGTTGTGATCATTTAACATTTATTAAAATTTTTCCATGTTGGGCATGGAAATATGTAGAATGCATGCATGAATAAACAAATACCTATATTGTATTTAATAAAAGCATTATATGGTGAACATTCCTAAACTTCTATTTAAAATCTGAGGAATGTATGCATTTGGATACTTCTCAAATACTAACTGCAGAATCATTGTGTGTGGAGGAGGAGAGGAATGGGATTGAGTTGACTGCAATACTAAAATGAATTCCCTCCTTCTCCTCATTACCATTCCAATGATTTGACCATTTTCCAAGCTTTCATTGATCTTCATTCTCCTAAGTAGGTTTTTCTTGCCTGCCCACACATGTGTTATCATTTACTCCTATTGTTGGAAACATGAAAATAGCAGACAATATACTAAGTAGGTTTTTCTTGCCTGCCCACACATGTGTTATCATTACTCCTATTGTTGGAAACATGAAAATAGCAGACAATATAAAGAAATGGTGATGAGGCTAAGAGTCTCTAAGATTTGAAAATCCTACTACTTGCCACTGCTTACTTAGGAAAGAACCATCAAAACTGGTGTAGGGGATATACAGAATGAAAAAGGCAATACAAAGTATTACTCTTCGCGGCATTTAAATTCTTAGAGTGGATGAGGAAATAGAGGTAGGTGGAAGGAGATGGTCCATTAATGCATTCAAGCCGGATTTCTTTTTAATAGCTTTATTGAGATATCATTACCATATAAAAATTATGTATATTTAAGGTATACAACTTTGTTTTGATACACATATCCATTATAAAATGGTCACCACATTCCAGATAATTAACATATCTGTTACCTCCATGGAGTTGTCATTTGTGTGTTTTTGTGTGTGCGTGTGTGTGTGCTGAGAACATTGATTTAAGATCTGTCCTCTTAGCACATTTCAAGTATATTATGCAGCAGTTTTCACTATTGTCCCAATATTTCTTGCACAACCTCTTTGTGCTAAGCATGGCATACTGTGCCGTGGTATAGGCATGCAGCCCTGAACAAAACAAAATTCCTGCTCTCATGGGGCTTACATTCTAGGGAGGGACACAGGCAATAAGCAAATAAATTATTCAGTGTGTCATATAATGAAGAATGCCATTGAGAAAAAAAGAACAATAAGGGAACAGAGATTGATAGGAATGCCATTTCAGCTTGAGTGAACAAGGAAGATTTCTCTGAAGTGGTATTTGGTATATGCCTGAAATAAACCAGGGACCAAGAGAGCTATGAGAATTTCCTTCCATGGCAGAGAGAATGTAACAGTGGCCATGAGATAAGAGTGTCCTCGGAGAATTCTAAGAACACCAGGAAGTCTATTGTGGCTGGTCTGCAATGAAACAGAAGGAAGAGTGGCAAGAAATGAGATCAGTGAGATTGCCAGCACCAGATTATGCTGGGCTTTTAGTCTGTCAAATACATCTAGAATTTTTCTAAGTGGAGTTGGAAGCTATTGAAGATTTTTAGCAAAGGAGAAACACGATCTGGTTTTTATTTTAAAAGGCTCTCTGCAGGGGGTTGAACAGAGACAATTTAGGAAATTATTGCACAGGTTCAAGTGGGAGGATGGTAAAGGGATCTATAGCAGCATTTTTGGAAGTAATAATAAATCCTCAGATTTAGGATACATTTTGCTGATAGGTTGGATGTTGAGTATGAGAAACTCATCAGACTTTGAAGTGGAAAGATTGCATGGGCAGTTAAATAAAATAGTCTGGAGTCTGCGTTAGAAGTCAGGTCTGCAGATGTGAATTTGGGAACCACCAGTATATAGATGGTATGGAAGCCATGGGACTAGATGTGATTGCCAAGAAAAGGATTGTTGATGGAGAAGCGAAGTGGTCCCAGGATCAAGCCCAGAGGATCACTGTGTAGATTTCCAAATAAAATACAGAATACCCTCAGTTAAACTTGAATTTTAGATACATAAGGAATAACTTTTAGTATAATTGTGTTACAAATATTACGTGGCCATGTTTGTATGAAAATATTCACTATCTGAAATTCAAATTTAACTTGGTGTCCAGTGCTTTCATTTGATAAAAATGGCAACTTTACTGCAATGGTTAGAGGTCAGGCAGTTGGGAAGGAGCAGCCAGTGAGATCAGAGGAAAGCCAAGAAGGTGTGGAGTCACAGTATCCAAAGGAAGAAGGTGTATCCAGAAGCCAAGAGTGTTTCTTTTTTATTTTTTAACAACAAACTTTATTGAAATATAATTCACATACCATAAAATTCTCCCATTTAAAATATGCAGGTTAGTGGTTTCTAGCATATTCACAGATTTGTGCAACTCTCACCAAAATCTAACTTTAGAACACTGATATCACCACAAAAAAGAAACCCCATACCTATTAGCAATAAATTCCATTCCACTCTCCTTTCCAGCCCTAGGAAACCACTAATCTCCTTTCTGTCTCTATGAATTTGCCTATTCTGGATATTTTATATAAACTGAGTCATACGATATGTGGTGTTTTGTGACTGGCTTCTTCACTTAGCACAATGCTTTTAAGCATATGGTTGATTTATATGGTGGCAGTGGCAGTACATAATTTTTCTTTTAACTTTTATGTTCAGGGGTATATGTGCAGGTTTGTTACATAGGTAAACTTGTGTCACAGGGGTTTGTTATACAGATTGTAACACATCATCCAGGTATTAAGCCTACTACCCATTAGTTGTTTTTCCTGATCCTCTCCCTCTTCCCACCCTCTACCCTCCAATGGACCCCACTGTGAGTTGTTCCCCTCCATGTGTCCATGTGTTCTCATCATTTAGCTCCATTGTGGAAGACAGTGTGGCAATTCCTCAAAGACTAAAGACAGAAATACCATTCGACCCAGCAATCCCATTACTGGCTATATACTGAAAGGAATATAAATCATTCTACCATAAAGACACATGCAGGCATATGCTCATTGCAACACTATCCACAACAGCAAAGTATGGAATCAACCTAACTGGGTAAAGCAATGTGGTGCATATACACCATGAAATACTATTCAGCCATAAAAAGGAACAACATCATGTCCTTTGCAGACACATGGGTGGAGTTGGGGGCCATTATCACTAGCAAACTAACACATAAACAGAAAACCAAATACTGTAAGAGTCTTTCTAGAGCGGTCATTTCCCAAACCATGCTCAGAGGAACCTCTCAACTGTGGCTATCAGATGTAGGGACTGAATGAACCTCCACTCAAATTAATTCAACCTGAAGAACAGTACTTTTATCTGCCTTACTTATTAGTATTATACGTAAGGTTTCATTGCAACAAAAATTTTCGCAGTTAAACAATGAATTTGAAAACTCATGAGCAGGGGAATTCACACCAGTTGAAACAAATTAGAATCCTAGGGTGAAATTGAAACAGGCTCAGGCAGAATGTATTCTTATATTCTAGAATTTATATTCTTTATTTTTAGTTTCCAGGTTATAATTGAAGAGTGTATAAAACAGATGAGTTTCGAATTAAATCAAATGAGAGCAAATGGAAACACCACATCTAATAAGAACAGTGCAGCAATGGATGCAGAGATTGTGTTAAGACCTCTCATGGATTTTTTGGACAAAACGTAAGTTTTTTTGCCCAGTTCCTCTTTACTTATTGCCCTAAATTTGACTTGTAAGGCTTTAAAAAAAATATTGATTTCCTCTATGTAAGGCAGCATTAAAAGTCTTTCTATAGAAATAAATGAATTAAAAAATAAATAAATAAATTCATTAAAAAGCAACATACCTTTAATTGATTACTAGATAAAAAATAAAATAGGAATGATTTTGTACAAGAAAGGAAAAAAGAGGGGAAATAAGTTTTATAACTGAGGAGGTTGCTGTTCTGAGGCAGAGAGAGATTTGGAATTTCATGCTCCTTGGATAACATATTGTTTTCAATCCTCCTGGACAGAGAGGAAGACTGAGCTGAGTCCAGAATATCTGATTTCATGTCAGAAACCTGATGAAAAAGAATATCACAGATGTGACTGGAATTAACTTAGCTCAGAGGCAAGCAGATAGCTGCCTGACCCAACCTTCAATAATGATTTATTGAGTGCTCACCTATTTCAAACCGTATTCTACGCACTGGACAGTGATGAAAAAGAAAGCCGAAGTCCCTGATACCATGGAGATTACAGTTTAATGGTGGTGGGAGTGCATGGGAATGCAGGCCATTATGACTGACTAAGACAAATTCTTAACCAGAAAGTTTGGTTGGTTGCTCTGTTTGTTTTTAAGATTTTTGTTCTGTTCCTACTCTTAGAAGTTCTAATTTAGTAAGTCTGAGGCAGGGTCGAAGCACCTATATTTTGTAATGTGTCCACATTTGGGAATCATTGATCTAAAACAACCAGACACATGATTTCTTAAACAGTGGTACTCAAAACCAGAACTGAATGTAGAAGAGAAAAGTGAATAATAATTTTGAATGACTACCAAGGGACCAGTGTCATATATGTTAGTTTACATATGTTATCTCATTTATTATTGTTGTGGCAAATTAATATCAAAAGGACCAAGATTTAAACAAAAGAGAAATTACAATGTCTTTCTTTAAAGACAAGGATGGCAGTCACCCCATGGGACTGCTGCTGCCACCAGCACATGTAGACACCACTGCATTACTGCCATCAGCCACTGCCCCAACAAAGCGCTTTGGCCAGCACTCTCCATCAGAGTGTTGTTACCAGAAAACCTTCGTCCCTCCAGTGCAGCAGGTGCTTACCCTTGAGGAGAAAGAAAACAAAGTAATGGGCCTGGTACCAGGTCCCAGGGTTAGAGCATGCAATCTAGGAGTGCCAATCTAAGCCTTGGCCCCCTGAAATCTTCCAGAAATGAAGCCATTGACTTTGACTGAACCCAATGTATACCACAGTCAAATCCTCAAAGCCTCAACGGCATGAAAGAATATAAAAGCAAAAAAAAAAAAAAATTGCTATTCAAAAAACAGCAACTTAAAAGATTAAAGGAACATTAGCCCATGCAGATGAGAAAGAACCAGCATAAGAACTCCGGCAACTCAAAAAGCCAGCGTGTCTTACTACCTCCAAACAACCACACTAGCTCTCCAGCAATGGTTCTTAACCAGGCTGATGTGGCTGAAATGACAGATAAAGAATTTGGCATCTGGATAGGAAAAAAGATGAAAATTCAAGAGAAAGTCAAAAGCCAATCCAAGGAACCCAAGGAATCTAATGATACAAGAGCTAAAAGACAAAATAGCCATTTTAAGAAAGAATCAAAGTGATCTGATGGAGCTGCAAAATTCACTATAAGAATTTCCTAATATAATCAGCAGTCTTAGTACCTCCCCTGGGAGATACTATACAAGACAACCACACTGTCTTCAGATTCTCCAAAGTCAGTATGAAAGAAAAATATTAAAGACAGCTAGAGAGAGGGGGCAGGTCACCTACAAAGGGGATCCCATTACGCTAATGGTAGACCCATTCAGCAGAAATTCTACAAGCCAGAAGACATTGGGGGGCTATATTCAGCATTCTTGAAGAAATTCTAAAGAAGTATTTCATACCTCACCAAACTAAGTTTCATAAGCATAGGAGAAATTATATCCTTTCAGACAAGCAAATGCTAAGGAAATTTTTTACCCTAGACCTGCCTCTCAAGATGTCCCTAAGGGAGTGCTAAACATGAAAATGAAAGATCAATACCTGCCAACACAAAAATACACTTAAGTACATCAACTATAGACACTATAAAGTAACTACACAATCAAGTCTGCATAACAACCAGCTAAAGACACAGTGACAGGATAATCTCGCACGTATCAATATCAACCTTGAATGTAAATGGACTAAATGCCCCACTTAAAACGCAGGAAGCTGTCTTTAAGAGACTCATCTCACATGCAATGACATGCATAGGTTCAAAGTAAAGGGATGGAGAAAAATCTACCAAAAAAATGGAAAACAAAAAAGAGCAGGGGTTGCTATTGTAATTTCAGATAAAACAGGCTTTAAACAAACAATGATAAAAAAAAAAAAACAAAAAAAAACCCCAATAGCATTATATAATGATAAAGGGTTCAACTCAACAAGACTTAGCTATCCCACACATATATCCACCTAATACTGGAGTATCCAGTATTATAAAGCAATTTCTTAGAGACCTATGAAAAAACATAGATAAATACATAATAATAGTGGGGGATATCACCATCCCACTGAGGCAGATCATTGAGGCAGAAAACTAGCAAAGATAATCAGGACCTAAACTCTACACTTGACCAAAAGGACCTAACAGACATCTACAGAACACTCAACCCAACAAAAACAGAATATACATTCTCCTCATCTGCACATGGCATGTACTCTAAAATCAATCACACGATCAGCCACAAAACAACTGTCAACGAATTCAAAAAATTTGAAATCATACCAACCACACTCTCAAACAACAGTGCAATAAAATTAGAAATTAATACTAAGATGATCTCTCAAAACTAAACAATTACATGGAAATTAAGCAATCTGCTCCTGAACGACTTTTGACAATGAATTTAAGACAGAAATCAAGTAACCCTTTGAAATTTTTAAAAGAAAAGGAATAACATACCAGAATCTCTGGGACATAGCTAAAGCAGTGTTAAGAAAAAAGTGTATAGTGCTAAACATCCAGATCAAAAAGTTAGAAATTATCAATTTAACAACCTGGAGAAGCTAGGAAAACAAGAGTAAACCAACCCAAAAGCCAGCAGAAGAAAAATCACCAGAATCACAGTTGAACTGAATCAAATTGAGAGATGAGAAACCATATAAAAGATCAATGAAACAGAGTTTGTTCTTTGAAAGCATAAATAAGATTGGTAGACCACTAGCTAGACTAATAAGGGGAAAAGTGAGAAGATTCAAATAAACACAATCAGAAATGACAAAGTGAGCATTACCACCGACCCTACAGAAATCCAGATAACCCTCAGAGACTATTACAGAGACTTCTATGCACACAAGCTAGAAAACCTAGAAGAAATGAATAAATTCCCAGAAACATACAAACTACCAAGATTGAACCAGGAAGAAATTGAAACCCTGAACAGACCAATAATGAGTTCTGAAATGGAATCAGTAATAAAAAGCCTATCAACCAGAAAAGGCCCTGGAGCAGATGGATTCACAGCCAAATTTTATGAGTTGTGTAAAAAAGAGTTAGTACCAATCCTATTGAAACTATTCCAAAAATTGAGGAGGAGGGACTGCCCCATCACTCATTCAATGAGGCCAGCATCATTCCAATACTAAAACCTGGCAAAGACACAACCAAAAAAAGAGAAAACTTCAGGTCAATATCTTGAGGAACATAGATGTAAAAATCCTCAGCAAAATACTAGCAAATCAAATCCAGCAGTATATCAAAAAGCTATCTCAGGATTATCATGTAGGATTTATTCCTAGGATGCAAGGTGGTTTAACAGATGCAAATCAATAAATGGGATTCACCACATAAACACAACTAAATACAAAAGTCACATGATCATCTCAATAGATGCAGAAAAGGCTTTCAATAAAATTCAACATCGCCTCATGTTAAAAACCCTAAACAAAGTAGGCATTAAGGGAACATACTTCAAAATAATAAGAACAACTTATGCAAACCTACAGGCAATATCATACTGAATGGGCAAAAGCTGGAAGCATTCCCCTTGAGAACCAGAACAAGACAAGGATGCTCACTCTCACTACTCCTATTCAACATAGTACTAGAAGTCCTAACCAAACAATCAAGCAAGAGAAATAAATAAAAGGCATCCAAATAGGAAGAGAGAAAGTCTATCTCTGTTCACATGTGATGTGATCATATACATAGAAAACACTATAGTCTCTGCCCAAAAGATCCTAGATCTGATAAACAACTTTAGCAAAGTTTCAGGATACAAAACTAATATACAAAAATAAGTAGCATTTCAATATACCAATAGCATCCAAGCTGAGAGCCAAATCAAGAACACAGTTCCATTCACAATAGCCACATAAACACACACAAGAAAAACCCTAGAAATACAGCTAATGAGGGAGCTGAAATTTCTCTAGAACAGGAATTCAAAATACTGCTGAAAGAAATCAGAGATTACACAAACAAATGGAAAAATATTCCATGCTCATGGATAGAATCAGTATTGTTAAAATGGCTATATTACCAAAGCAATTTATAGTTTAAATCCTATTATTATCAAACTACCAGCAATATTTTTCACAGAATTAGAAAAAAACAATTTCAAAATTCATTTAGAACCAAAAAAAAAAAAAAAAGAGTCTGAATAGTCAAAGCAATCCTAAACAAAAAGAACAAAGCCAGAGGCATCATAGGACCCTACTTCAAACTATACTACAAAGCTACAGTAATCAAAACAGCATGGTACTGGTACAGAAACAGACACATAGACCAATGAAATGGATTAGAGAACCTAGAAATAAAGCCACACACCTACAACCATCTGATCTTCAACAAAGTCAACAAAAACAAGCAGGAAGGGAAAGAACTTCCTAGTCAATAAATGGTGTTAGAATAACTGGCTAGCTATATGCAGAAGATTAAAAGTGGACCCTTTCCTTTCACTGCTATAAAAATCAACTCAAGGTGGATTAAAGACTTAAATGTAAAACCTAACACTATAAAACCCTAGAAGAAACCTAGGAAAAACCATTCTGGACATAGGCCCTGGCAAAGTTTTATGATGAAGATTCCAAAAGCAATTGCAACAAAAACTAAAAACGAAAAATAGTACTAATTAAAGAGCTTCTACACAGCAAAAGAAACTATTGTCAGAGTAAACAAACATCTTACAGAATAGGAGAAAATATCTGCAAACTATGCATTTGACAATGGTCTGATATCCAGACTCTATAAGGAGCTTAAATAAATTAACAAGCAAAAAAAAAAAAAAAATTAAAATAAGCAAAGCATATGAGCAGACACTTCTCAAAAGAAGATGTACAAGCAGCTAATAAGCATAAAGAAAAATGCTCAACATCACTAATCATTGGAGAAATGAAAATCAAAATCACAGTGAGATACCATCTCACACTGGTCAGAATGACTATTAGTAAAAAGTTAAAAAATAACATATCTTGATGAGGTTGTGAAGAAAAGGGAATGCTTATACACTGCTTGTAGGAATGTATGTTCATTCATCCACAGTGGAAAACAGATTGGAGAGTTCTCAATGAACTTAAAACAGAACCTCAATTCAACCCAGCAATCCCATTACTGGGCATCTATCCAAGGAATATAAATTGTTTTACCATAAAGACATATGCATGCATATATATGTTCATTGCAGCACTGTTCACAATAGCAAAGACAAGGAATCAACCTAAATGCCCATCAATGGGAGACTGGATAAAGAAAATGTGGTACATATATATCATGGAATACTACACAGCCATAAAAATGAATGAGATCATGACCTTTGCAGCAACATGCATGGAACTAGAGGCCACTATCCTATGCAAACTAGCACGGGAACAGAAAACCAAATACTGCATGTTCTCACTTGTAAGTGAGAGCTACACACTGAGTACAAATAGGCACAAAATAGGGAACAGTAGACACTAGAGCCTACTTAAGAGTGGAGGGCGGGAGGAGGGTGAGAATCAAAAACTACCTATTGAGTACTATACTTGTTACCTGGGTGACGAAATAATCTGTACACCAAATACCCAAAGCATGCAGTTTTCCCATGCAATAAATTTGCACGTGTGCCCTCTGAATTTAAATAAGAGTTGGAAAGGAAAAAAAAGTTGGATACTCTTCCAGGTAATTAAACTTATTTAGTGCATTTCTTTTTCTTTCCATCTAAACTTTCCTACAGTCATAATTATAAAATATTTAAATAGGTAAGGATAAAAAAGAAATAACTCATAGGAAGAATCTCTTCTGTATACTATGACTTCTGTTTTAATTCCATTTACCTTTGGCTGCCTTCTTACTACATCAATAAGTCTAATGTTGTTATCCATTTAATGTCAATATTTAGTAGGAAAATTAAGCCTTATGTTTTGTTCTCTGTTGGGAAATATCTAGAAGATAGGTATATAGATAAGTAGATAATAGGATGTAGGTAGGGAAGTATGTGCGGAAGAAAGGAGAGAGAAAAGGGAAGAAGTAAAGAAAGAAAACAAAGAGAGAAGGAGAAATACTTTTCCTCATTTCTTTACTTTGTTAATGTAGATTTTCACTTTTACAACATAATTCTCTATACGTTCTCTGGACATTTTTATCTTAGCATATGACTCTTTTCTATGGACAACACAGAAATGGGTCATTATAAACACATGAGCATTGGTTGTGAATGTGATGGTGATGAACAGCAGGCCCAGGCAATCCCAATTCGCTTCAACCTCTCACTGGAATGCCTTCTGTTTTTTAGAAGTCCAATCAGTAGTTTGGAGATGTATTATTTATTATTAGAGAAACTATTTGCTTTCTATGTCCTGTGACCAAAGTTGTGGAACATAACAGAAAGTTTTGAGTAATCTTGGTACTTCCAACTATTAGCTGAGTGACTTTGACTCCATTTCACCGTCTATAAAATGGGGCTAATAGATAAAATGGGTTGACTCTTATTTTCAGTACATTTTGATTCTTATTTGTACTCAGTCTTACTAAAGTATATTTAGAAGCAGAAAATTATGTCACCATATATGTCATATCATTTAATAATTGGTGGAAAGAGATAATGTATAAAATTAGGAAATAATCTATGAGCTTTAAGTATTTGTAAAAGATATTTAAAAATTTTGAAAGAAATATGTCATGAAGAATTGCAGAAATCCTCGGGGCTAATTCAGAATGCATAACTTAAAAGCCACTGCATAGGGGAGATACTTAAAAGCCAGATATTGATTGTGTTTTCAAGGAGCTAATAGATTAGGAGGAGAAATAAGAAAGGAACACAAATAAACATAAGATATAAAGTGATAATGAGTACAATATTTACTTCTACTTCAAAGAATGAATAAAAAATTGATTTGGTCTGGGTATTTAAAGGTGGATAAGGTTTTGATATATGAAAATGAGAGACAGGCATTCCAAGGGGAGGGAAAACAGCTAGGTAAATTTTCACGAAAATGCGATTAATTATATGACAGGAAATCTTTATTGCCAGCCAGTACACATGGCATTTGAAAATTGTCTGATTAATTAGTTTTGTATTCAGCCAATCTAGATAGCTCAGGTTCTGAAATATATGCTTTTCAGCTTACATTATCAAGTTGATTAATTCAGACTGAATTAAAGAGGCATTTGCTCGTTCACCTTTATTTTCTATTATTTAAAATAAACAATAGAGGCTTGAAAGTCTTCAAGGTGGTTTGAGAAAATTCCCTTAGAAATCATGTTATATTATAAATGTATAAGCTCTTTTTGTCCTGTGCAGCCTCTCTAAATAAAACATCTTACTTCTTTATGTTACACTCTCTCCACCAAGACCTCACCACTTCACAAATTGAGGTGTAAGCTGCATTTTCAACTAGCAAAAATCCTACAACGAGCTGCGCACGTGACAATGATTTCATTCCTATTCTTTAAGTTCCAGTCTAAGCAGGATTAGTCAGCATGCCAAGTATGTGAGCTGACCATAAACACAAGATTAATTCTTAGACTTGGATCTTTGGAAAGTGGAAATGGTACATCTGCAGCAAAATTGGCAGAGTTATTGTGTCTCATACCAGGAATTTCTCTGTGGATAGCCTGTTTTATTCTTCCATGACACATCTGTTGCTTTCTACCCTATGTCCATGCCAAATACTCACCAGCAAGCTAGAAATGGTACCCTTGAAAAACAGTTTTCAAATTACAGGAGCTGGAGTTCCACATACATGCCTCAGGGGTCCCCAACCTTCCTCTTTATCCAGAGAAGTTTGCTTTCACATATTTTTATATATTGGGCTTTTACATACATAGTGTTAGGATAAATACTTTAACACAAAAATGTGTCTTGAAAATCTCTCCACGTGCCTCTCACATGTCACATACCTTTCAATGTTATCCATTGTAATTATATAAATATAATTATGTATATCTTTAAATATTTAAAACAGCCAAATCTGTCTATCATGACTAGAGCCCAGGTTATAATTTCTGAGTCCAAAAGCATACAGAGTTGCATTATAGGGAGTCAATGAGGCTGCCCTGAAATATATGACCCATCTTTGGCTCTCTGTGAAACAGATTTAATTCACTCAGAGACTCAAAGAGGCCAGGGTCGTATCATAGTATATTTAATATAGTATTATTATATTATAGTATATTTAATAGATATTTATGCAGCACTGTGTCTTCATATACAGGCTCAACTTCCTACATAAGCACATTCATCAGAGGCAGTATGGGACATTGGAAGACAGGCTGGATTTAGAAGAAAAGAGTCAAACTTTGAATCTAACTTACTAGCTTCACTTCCGTGGACAAGTACCCAAGCCTCTCTGTGCCTGTTTTTGAGTTGTAATATGGGTATAATAGTAAATGAGAAACATATATAGAAGAAGTTTCTAAAGAATAGCTCGTAGAAGTATTATACAAATGCTAGATACTGCTACATCATTACGTCACCGTGAGAAGAATTTGTAAGGAATACCTTACACCTATTAAAATTGGTAAATTTTTATCCTTGATTGAAATTATAGATACCTTTCCCATGTTGTTATGTTGGTCCAGTGCCCAGTAGTGCTGAAAATGTATTTCCTTGGTGTTCCTAGACCATGAACATGGGCATATACTATGTTGGGGCGAGGGTGAAAATGGTGTGCTTTGGGAGAGTGACTCCCTGTGGTGAAGGTCTGCCTTCTGCTGCTGTAACATGGGTTAAAAATATGGGTTCTGTTGTCCTTTTCTCAACTGTCATGCCAAACCTTGGTGACTAATATCAGAAATTGCTCTAGGTTTAATAAGTATTAAATATGAATAAAAGGGATCATTTGCCTTTAAAGATATTTTACTTTGTGTGCTTTAAAAGTTATTTTTCATTGGTTTCAAAGAACGTATTTATTTCTGCCTTGATTTTGTTATATACCCAGGAGTCATTCAGGAGCAGGTTGTTCAGTTTCCATGTCGTTGGGCGGTTTTGAGTGAGTTTCTTAATCCTGATTTCTAATTTGATTGTGCTGTGGTCTGAGAGACTCTTCATTATGATTTCTGTTCTTTTGCATTTGCTGAGGAGTATTTTACTTTCAATTATGTGGTCAACTTTAGAATAAGTGTGATGTGGTGCTGAGAAGAATGTATATTCTGTTGATATGGGGTGGAGAGTTCTGTAGAAGTCTATTAGGTCTGCTTGGTCCAGAGCTGAATTCAAGTCCTGAATATCCTTGTTAATTTTCTGTCTCGTTGGTCTGTCTAATATTGACAGTGAGGTGTTAAAGTCTCCCACTATTATGGTGTGGGAGTTTAAGTCTCTTAGTAGGTCTCTAAGAACTTTATGAATCTCGGTGCTCCTGTATTGGGTGCATATATATTTAGAATAGTTGATTCTTCTTGTTGCATTGATCCCTTTACCATTTTGTAATGCCCTTCTTTGTCTCTTTTGATCTTTGTTGGTTTAAAGTCTGTTTTATCAGAGACTAGGATTGCAAACTCTGTGTTTTTTTTTTCTTTCCATTTGTTTGCTAAATATTCCTACATTCCTTTATTTTGAGCCTATGTGTGTCTTACCACATGAGATGGGTCTCCTGAATACAGCACACTGATGGGTCTTGACACTTTATCCAATTTACCAATCTGTGTCTTTTAATTGGGGTATTTAGCCCATTTACATTTAGGATGAATATTGTTATGTGTGAATTTGATCCTGTCACTATGATGCTACCTGGTTATTTTGCCTGTTAGTTGATGCAGTTTCTTCATAGTGTCGATGGTCTTTACAATTTGGTGTTTTTGCAGTGGCTGGTACCAGCTTTTCCTTTCTACATTTAGTGCTTCCTTTAGGAGCTCTTGTAAGGCAGGCCTGGTGGTGACAAAATCTCTCAGCATTTGCTTGTCTGTAAAAGATTTTATTTATACTTCACTAATGAAAACACAACATACCAGAATCTCTGGGACACAGCTAAAGCAGTGTTGAGCAGCAAATTTATAGCACTAAACGCCCACAGGAGAAAGACGGAAAGATCTAAAATCAACACACTAACATCAAAATTAGAAGAACTAGAGAAGAGAAAACAAATTCAAAAGCTAGGAGAAGACAAGAAATAACTAAGATCAGAGGAGAACTGAAGGAGATAGAGACATGAAAAACCCTTCAAAAAATCAATGAATCTAGGAGCTGGTTTTTTGAAAAGATTAACAAAAGAGATAGACTGCTAGCCAGATTAATAAAGAAAAAAAGAGAGAAGAATCAAATAGACACAATAAAAAATGATAAAGGGGATATCACCACTGATCCCACAGAAATACAAACTACCATCAGAGAATACTATAAACACCTCTACGGAAATAAACTAGAAAATTTAGAACAAATGGATAAATCACTGGACACATACACCCTCCCAAGGCTAAACCAGGGAGAAGTCAAATCCCTGAATAAACCAATAACAAGTTCTGAAACTGAGGCAGCAATTAATAACCTACCAACCAAAAAACAGCCCAGGACCAGACAGATTCACAGTTGAATTCTACCAGAGGTACAAAGAGGAGCTGGTGCTATTCCTTCTGAAACTATTCCAAACAACAGAAAAAGAGAGACTCATCCTTAACTCATTTTTTGAGGCCAGCATCATCCTGATACCAAAACCTCGCAGAGACAGAACAAAAAAAGAGAATTTCAGGCCAATATCCCTGATGAAGATTTATGCAAAAATCCTCAATAAAATACTGGCAAACCAAATCCAGTAGCACATCAAAAAGCTTATCTACCATGATCAAGTCAGCTTCACCCTGGGATCCAAGGCTGGTTCAACATACACAAATCAATAAATGTAAAACATCACATAAACAGAACCAGTGACAAAAAAAAACATGGTTATCTCAATGGATGCAGAAAAGGCATTTGATAAAATTCAGCATGCCTTCATGCTAAAAACTCTCAATAAAATAGGTACTGATGGAATGTATCTCAAAATAGTAAGAGATATTTATGACAAACCCACAGCCAATACCATACTGAATGGGCAAAAGCTGGAAGCATTCCCTTTGAAAACCAGCACAAGACAAGGATGCCCTCTCTCACCACTCCTATTTAACATAGTATTGGAAGTTCTGGCCAAGGCAATCATGCAAGAGAAAGAAATAAAGGATATTTGGATAGGAAGAGAGGAAGTCAAATTGTCTCTGTTTGCAGATGACATGATTGTATATTTGGAAAACCCCATTATCTCAGCCTAAAATCTCCTTAAGCTGATAAGCAACTTGAGCAAAGTCTCAGGATACAAAATCAATGTGCAAAAATCACTAGCATTCCTATACACCAATAACAGACAACAGAGAGCCAAATCATGAGTGAACTCCCATTCACAATTGCTACAAAAGAGAATAAAATACCAAGGAATACTACTTAGAAGGGAAGTGAAGGACCTCTCCAAGGAGAACTATAAAACACTGCTCAAGGAAATAAGAGAGGACACAAACAAATGGAAATAAATTTCATGTTCATGGATAGGAAGAATCAATATCATGAAAATGGCCATAGTGCCTAAAGTAATTTGTCAATTCAATACTATCCCCATCAAGCTACCTTTGACTTTCTTCACAGAATTAGAAAAAACTACTTTAAATTTCATATGGAATAAAAAAAGAGCCCATATAGCCAAGACAATCCTAAGCAAAAAGAACAAAGCTGGTGGCATCACACTACCTGACTTCAAACTATATTGCAAGGCTACAGTAACCAAAACAGCATTGTACTGGTACCAAAACAGGTATCTAGACCAATGGAACAGAACAGTCGCTTCAGAAATAATGCCACACATCTATAACCACCTGATCTTGGACAAACCTGACAAAAACAAGCAATGGGAAAAGGATTTCCTCTTTAATAAATAGTGTTGGGAAAACTGGCTAGCCATATGCAGAAAACTGAAAGTGAACCCCTTCCTTATACCTTATACAAAAATTAACTCAAGATGCATTTAAATCTAAGACCTAAAACCAGAAAATCCCTAGAAGAAAACCCATGATTATCTCAACGGATGCAGAAAAGGCCTTTGATAAAATTCAACACGCCTTCATGCTAAAAACTCTCAATAAAATAGGTATTGATGGAACATATATCAAAATAATAAGAGCTATTTATGACAGACCCACAGCCAGTATCATACTGAATGGGCAAAAGCTGGAAGCATTCCCTTCGAAAAACCATTCAGGACATAGGCATGGGCAAACACTTCATGACTGAAACACAAAAAGCAATGGCAACAAATGCCAAAATTGACAAATGGAATCTAATTAAACTAAAGAGCTTCTGCACAGCAAAAGAAACTATCATCAGAGTAAACAGGCAACCTACAGAATGGGACAAAAGTTTGCAATCTATCCATCTGACAAAGGTCTAATATCCAGAATCTACAAGGAACTTAAACAAATTTACAAGAAAAAACAAACAAACAAACAAAAACATCAAAAAGTGGACAAGGGATATAAACAGACACTTCTCAAAAGAAGACATTTATGCGGCCAACGAACATATGAAAAAAAGCTCATTATTACTGGTCATTAGAGAAATCAAATCAAAACCACAATGAGATACCATCTCACACCAGCTAGAATGGCAATCACTAAAAGTCAGGAAACCATGGATGCTGGAGAGGATGTGGAGAAATAGGAACGCTTTTACACTATTGGTGGGAGTGTAAATTAGTTCAAACATTTTAAAAGACAGTGTGGCAATTCCTCAAGGATCTAGAACTAGAAATACCATTTGACTCAGCAGTCCGATTACTGAGTATACACCCAAGGGATTAGAAATCATTCTACTATAAAGACACATGCACATGTTTGTTTAGTGCAGCACTATTCACAATAGCAAAGACTTGGAACCAACCCAAATGCCCATTAATGATAGACTGGGTAAAGAAAATGTGGCACATATATACCATGGAATACTATGCAGCCACAAAAAGGGATGAGTTCATGTCCTTTGCAGGGACATGGATGAAGCTGGAAACCATCATTCTCAGCAAACTAACACAGGAACAGAAAACGAAACAATGCATGTTCTCACTCATACGTGGGAGTTGAACAATGAGAACCCATGGACACAGGGAGGGGAACACCACACACCAGGGCCTGTTGCAGGGTAGAGGGCTGGGGGAGGGATAGCGTTCAGAGAAATATCTAATGTAAATGTCCAGTTGATGGGTGCAGCAAACCACCATGGTACATGTATACCTAGGTAACAAACCTGCACATTCTGCACATATGTCCCAGAATTTAAAGTATAATGGAAAAAAGGAATTTTTCTTTCCAAAGCCCGTTGATTTAGAAAACAACGTAAGAAAAGAAGTATGCTGATTTCATTTTCTATCAAATAGAGAGAATTATCTAATGTACAGAATCATGAAATAGTTTTTTGATATTATACATTTTGTATAATAATTTAGTAAATGGAATTTAGCATTTGAAAATTGTAAAGGCCTAAATTGATACCTTGATATGAAATTTAAAAGTGAATAGATATTTTTTTTTTTCAGATTAAGTCTCTCAGCAAAAATCTGTGAGAAAACAGTCCTAAAGCGAGTTTTGAAAGAGTTATGGAAGCTAGTTCTCAATAAAATAGAAAAACAAATCGTTCTTCCTCCTCTGACAGATCAAACAGTAAGTATATAAAGTTTAGTTATGCTTCCACTAACCCATCTGTTTTTGGTTTAAGTGAATGGTTTTCATCCAGATGAAATACTAATTAAATCCCTTTTGGGAAAAAGTGTTTGGTATCCAGTTTCTTAACAATGATCATATAAATTATAGTTTCCTATCCAGCCCATTTTAAATAGTGGCAATAGCAGTCAAACTTCGTGTTGTTTGACAGTCAGAACTTAACCTCTTAAAACATGTATCAAAGTTCTATTTATAGTGTTATCTGGTTTACACATGTAGTTTTTATTTAATTTTACTGACCTCAAGAAAATAGAATTAAGATACGATGTATCCACTGTGCTTCTTTCTTAAATTTTACAGTTTAAGGAGATAGTTACACCACTGCTATTTGGATTTTTTTTTTTTAACCTTTCAATTATGCTTTCATCTCTTGCCTCCCCACTTGGAGGTTAATAGAGGAGGCACCTTTTAGTGAATCTGAAGAATGCGTTTGTATTGCACAAACAAAAAGGAAAAGAACCAGAAAGATCAATTGGCTGCAAAGTTAGACAGTGGTTATCTCTGTTCACATATCCTGAGCCAAACAAGGGAAAAATAACACTAACAAGCACCTGTTATGGGGTAATGTATTTTTTCTCCATGACTGAGGAAGATAAATTGATGCAAATAATGAGTAAGTATAAATGGAAATAAAATATGTATTATTATACATTAGTTATACACACTCAGTCCATGTTTATCCAGTGAAAGCATATGCCTAGAAAACATTTTCTTATAAAGTGTTCCAAGATGCAAATATGCATATGTTTTTGTTGATTTACTGCCAGACAGTGAGTGACAAGATATAAATTACTTTGAGTTTCACTTAATGCCGTGAATGTGTGGTTTAATGATTTTATAGCCTTCATATATATAGGTTCCAAGTCACATTTGTAAATACACACACACACACACACACACACATTTTACTTCAATACATAATATATTTCCATAACACCAGTTAGCAATCAAGTAACTGTTCAATAGAGGAATATCAGTATAATCTGGAAGTTCGGTTGGTTTATATATAAATTTCCCTAGGTCAGAGGCTCTGGAATATAATACAAAAACTATAACATCAGCAGAAAAAGAACAAAAGCTGTCACTTTGGCTACTTCACAGACCCGTTTTAAAAAGGAAAAAAGAGGAGAGTAACTGTACATGGGCTCCCTCTCCGGAAAACGGACCCTTGCATGACTGTCACAATGGCCGGCTACCTTCCCCCTCTGTTGGTAGCTCCACTTGCATGAGCATTGTCTCAGCCCACTATTGAACTCTGCTGTCTTGTTGTTTTGTTTATTTTGCATTTATTTATTTATTTATTTATTTAGAGACAGGGTCTCGCTCTTTCGCCCAGACTGGAGTGCAGTGGCATGATCTCAGCTCACTGCAAGCTCCGCCTCCCAGGTTCATGACATTCTCCTGCCTCAGCCTCCTAAGTAGCTGGGACTACAGGCACCCGCCACCACGCCTGGCTAATTTTTTTGTATTTTTAGTAGAGACGGGGTTTCACCGTGTTGGCCAGGATATTTTGCATTGTTAATGTTCCTTAAGGCAACCATTAGCTTCACTGAGTTCCCTGTTAGCTGTCCAAGCCATATCCCAAAGTAGCTGTTATGGTTTTGATAGTTCTTTAGTAACAGAATTGCAAGGGCTTGGACTGTTCTGCCCATTGCTGTTTTTCCCATAAGTCCTATTATTTTTAGTGTGAAATTTTGTAGAATATGAGGTTTTTCTAGAATGCATATATTATGTTACAGAAATGGCATTTCATTTTCTGTATAAAGTTTTCCCTAGGAAAGTTTACTATCACCTAAAATTTCTCTAGCATTGAGATATCCAAGTATGAATACATATCATTTATTCATTCATTAAATAAATATTCTTTGAGCTCCTACTATGTACTAGCCACTGTGCCAGGTGACGGGGCAAAATATGAGCACAATTAACCACGGTTGCTATTCTCAAACTTATAGTCTTCAATTCTCCAATAAATATACACACTCCAATAAATAACTAGATAACATTTGTTCAGAATAGCTAATTTTCCTTCCTGTGAAAATATTTCAAGCTGTAATGAACTTGGCCAAATTTAGTACTTTTCCAGTCACACATTCCAACAGACATGACTCTAGTTTTTCATTCTAGTAAAGCATTGGATGGTTTGTTCCAGTGTTTTTCAAATTCATTTCCCCAGGGCCTTGGGGTTCTAGAGAAAGCCTCTGGCTGAGGGAGGGGTTAAGAGGGTAGGTCACTAATAGATTGGACAGCATTTTAGAAGGTGCAATTCCACCTTCTTTAGCCCCGTATCTTCAGATTTTGCATACATTTATTTATTTTTGCAGGGAGTAGAATGAGGAAGTTGCCTCTTCTAAAAATAAATGAATAAAAGTTAAAGATCACTGATTTAATCCATATACTACATTAAACTGGCTACATGAGTAGCAACCCATTCCGTAACCTAAACTTAAGACTTTCAGAAGTGGAACACCTATAAGGACTGTTATACTGCCAGCACTATTAGATATATTTGACCCAATCTTTATAATAGACCAATTAAGGGCATCTGGCATAAGCCATAACTCTAATAAGGGAAATAAAGAAATTCTCTGTTGACTGCATTTCTATTGTGACTAATACTGAATATCTTAAGACTGCGCCTTCTCTCACTTTTTCTTTGTTTCTAGGGACCCCAGATGATTTTTATTGCAGCTAAAGATCTTGGACAATTATCCAAACTGAAGGTAATAAAAATAAGGAAGTTACTCATTCATGGAAAGTAGTGAGTTAACTACAGTTCTGCAAGCATCCTCTCCTAGTAATAGTATCTACTATGGCAGGATTAAGAAGATGTATGTCTGTGATTTCACAATCTGCTTTAGGAATTTTTAACTTTGTATTGCAGCATTGAGCATTATTGCTTCTGGATTAAATTAGAGAGCATATTTTCTTTCATATATTAAACTGGCTTGGTATGAACAAAGACAAAATGAAACACTGCATAGAAATCCAGTGAAGCCTAGAGAAGTCTTAAAACCAAGAAACGTAGTATGGGAAAATGAAATTCATCAAAGCAGACACAACTCGTCAACATGTTCAATCCCATTACAAGTGGGGGATGTTCTGACTAAATGACCCTGTGCTTAGTCCTAATTTGAGATTCCCAAAACTCTGGATTTTCACAGGAAACTTCAGTCCCTGTTCCTGTAGCGTAGGAACTTGACTGGCTAAAATACATGCTATTTTTATTCCATTTCTACCTACTAGCATATAGGTAAGAGACGAGTTCCAGACACAGGTAACCTTGATTCAAATTCTTCCTTAACTGCTTCCTACTATGTGACATGGGCCAAAGTATTTAACCTCCCTAATCTTCAGATGTGGCTCTAGTAAAATGCAAAAAAATAATAATAATAACAGTTACAAGGATGTTGTGAGTATAAATGAGACAACATATACATTATCTTTGCTTGGTAACTGCAAAGTATATGTCATCTCCCAGTTGCAGAGGGAGCGATCTTCATTTCTCCCCGAGCTGGTAGCTCAAAGTTAGGTGCCATTGAGTATTGGATTGTTTCATATGTACAGCACAGGGAAAAAACAAAATGTATAATTATGTACTGTGGTAAAATATGTGCCTTATCATTTCAGTATTCTATTTTATCATATACCTTATCCCATTCCTAACACAAAAATTAAAACCAATAATCCATCTGGAAGATATAGCTATCACCTGAAGTTGTTACTCACAGGTGTTCAGTGCTATTGATGGTTGGAAGGAAAGATAAAAGGTAGATGTCACTGCCAAACTATTATTTTGGATCTTGGATCTCTATCCCTTTCTTTATCCCTTTTATTACCTCTCTGGGATTTCTGGAGCCTAGTTTGAAAAGTGGATTTATACACTGCTGAAGTTTCTCACATAAAACCATGAAGGTGAAATAACATAGGTCTTATTGCAAAAGAAATGGCCCTGGCCATGCATCTAGTATCTGTGTGATGTTAGTAAGCGCACTCCATCTCCCCAGACTTCAGTTTCCTGAGTTGAATGTTCTATCAGCTAGAGGTGTTTCAGTTTCAAGTGATGGAAAGCCAAACATAAGCAAACAGGGAATTTACTGCTACATGAAATTTCATAGTCCAGGGGTAACTCTGGTTTCTGTGACTGCTTGATTAGGGATTCCAACAATGTCACAGGACCCAGATACTCACTACCTCTCGACTCTGCCCTTCTCCTTGTTTGATACATTGACATAACAGACCTTCATTTCTGTGTATAAGTTGGTTGTCTCTGCTCTCACATCCTTTGATGTAACATCTTTTCAACTTCAAATCTTGTAGAGAAAAACACCCATCTCAGTGCAGGGAATCACAGCAAAGTCTCCTGGAATATCAGTAGCTCTGAGGAAGTGTGATCACCATTCCCAAACCAGTCACTGTGGTCTGAGAAGTGTCATGTGCCAACTGGCTTAACTCCCACGCTCACCCTGAGGTTCGGGTACAGTCAACCCAATCCAAATCTTATGAACTCTGATCAAGATACAGGCTGGTTCCCTAGAGGGTATATACATGCTCTGTGGGAAAAATCAGGGTCCACAGAAAGCATAACACTTTAGCATGCTTTGTGATCCATTATTTTTTCAATTCACTGATTTCTTTTTTAATTCTAATAACCTAAAAGCACACTATACATACAATGACCTAACAGGATTATTTCAACAACACTGAAATAATATGAAGGACTAAAGATAGTCTTTGTATCTATTGATGTTGAGAAAAATAACTTCATTCTATATCATATTCCATTATTGGCTTTTGAGTTTTTCATTTTTAAATTATCAGTCCATTTAGTTATTATTGTTTGAATTACAGAACAATAAATCTCCTACAGTATCATACAGAAACCTGAAACTCCAGCTGGCATGAAGAACTTCAAATTGTATAAAACTATTTCCTCTTATTTTATTAGAATGTCACTTCCATTTAAAAAAAATGTTAAACCGTGGGTCTTTAAATTTTTAATATATTAGTTTGAAAGCAGATTTGATGTGCTGAAAAGGTGCTACTTGAAATAATTGTACTGATAGAAAATTTCAGAATTCCTATTTAGGAGTATTGATAGATAACTGCCTAAAGGAACACAAGATCAAGAAAAGTAGAACAATGCGGGGAACTAATTGGTTTTCTGTGTTTGGCGATGATTTAGGATTAATTCATTAAACATGTATTTATTCAACAATTTGACATTTTCTATTACTTCATACTCTGGGACTTCATTAGGTGTAATATATACATTATATTATAATATATAATATGTAATATATATTATATATAATATATACATATTATAATGTATAATATATATTACAGAAAACATTTATAATGTGTATTATATAATACATATTATATATGCTATATATATAATGTATATATTTGCCTGACAGTATTTCATATAATCAGATTTATTTGACATAAAAGAAAATATGCATAAACCTTCAGGAACTGGTGATATAATATAAAAACCAATTGATGAAAATACACCTGAGACTCTGAGTTTACTGCATACTTTTTACTTGGGCAATAACTCATTGCTGGCCTCTTTCAGAGATCCCCTTACTTGAATGATCTGTTGCTAAATCCTAAAAAATTATTTCTAGTAAGAATTGTATTTCTAGAGCACCAGCATATATCACTTATTAGCATCTGTTAAAAAGTAATGTGACCACATTGTTAAACCAGTCAAGACTGATGAAGTCAGATAAATGTATTTAATAGAAAATAGTTTTAATTACTTGTCTGAAAGCATTTTACCCTATAATTCAGCAAACATTTCTATTACTCTTTGAGTCTCAATGGGTATATAATATTGCGATTTAAAAACTGTGAAATGAACTAATATGATTAACTTGAAATCCATGTATCAGAGAAAGATGCGGCCGGGCGCAGTGGCTCACGCCTGTAATCCCAGCACTTTGGGAGGCCGAGGCGGGAGGATCACGAGGTCAGAAGATCGAGACCACCCTGGCTAACACGGTGAAACCCCGTCTCTACTAAAAATACAAAAAATTAGCCGGGTGTGCTGGCGGGCGCCAGTAGTCCCAGCTACTCGGGAGGCTGTGGCAGGAGAATGGCGTGAACCCAGGAGGCGGAGCTTGCAGTGAGCCGAGATTGCGCCTCTGCACTCCAGTCTGGGTGACAGAGCGAGACTCCGTCCCCCCTCCCAAAAAAAAAAAAAAAACAGAGAAAGATGCAGTAAGATGTATAAATATATATCATGGATCCATGAAGCATTACACTATGTTGTTAGCAATATCCAAAGACAATGATTCTATTGAGGCATAAAAAAATCCTGTGACACACACTGAAGGAAGTACAATCCAATTACCAAATATTTACTGAGTGCCTAGCAGATAACAACTGCCAAAATAGACACTGAAAAGCTGAAAGAATGAGCCAGACATAGACAGATTGTTGTCTTCTGGAAGTCGTGGCAATTACTAAATAAAACAATAAGATAAGGGCCAAAATAGAAGGACAAGCCACTGGGTTTGATGGCATGGTTCGTGCATTGCACAAAAATGCTTACATAAAGGAGCAAGTGACAGCTGAAATTGAGCCCATGTTCCACTTGCCAAGCTGTATGCGTTGACTTGAAGCTGTCCTCTCATAAAAAAAATAAGACACTTTTTATTACTCACCAAAGGCACTGCTTTACTCATCATTCCATACCTGCTCAGAGCTATGTTCACCCACGTGGGTCTTCTAATTCACAGAGGCCCCTACATAAGTTTAAGCTCCAGAAGGACAAAAGTCTTCCCTGTATTAAACAATAGATCTCATTCTCTGTGAACAGTGCTGGCACATAATAAGCACTCAATAAATATTTGTTGAGTGTTGTTGTTTATATGACATAATGACAGCCCTGGGATGATTGTGTCAGTTTGGGGGGATCAGATATTTTTAAATTTTTCCCTTAGATTTTTATTTCCTTTATTATTTTCTTTTTCTGCCATAATTTCCCTAAATAAGCTTTCTATGATGGGTTGAAACAAGCCACAGTGAACAATGAAGAAAATCCATTGTAAAATAATGAAATAAGTTTTAAAATCAGTTCTAAACTATTTTAAATGATTATAAAATATTTAAAATCTTCACAGCCAAATTGAGTTAATTTCCGTGGGGCTTTTCCCAGGAACGAGTAAGAATTGAGGGTATCTAAGAAGAAGAATAAAATGGAGGCATTATATTTAAAGTAGACTTTATCAGTAATAATTGGGAGAGGCTTAAATTTGCTTCTTAAATCCTTTTCATGATTGACATTCCTCAGTGTGACAGACATAAACCAAGGAAGTCGGGTGAAAAAATTTCGTCACGCATTTTCCAGGTTTCTCTTTTTTCCCTAACAGTAGCTTGCAAGTGAAAATAGAACCACACCGCGATCAAAGCACTTCTTTTCAAGTAGACGTTTACCATTTTTTCCTTTGACAATGTGGAGATTTATAAAATATATGACCAAACAATCATTTCATTTTAAATGCTTTCATGTGCAGAAGATATTTCAAATAGGGAATTTTGCATATGGGGATAATACAGATTATGTTTTAAAGTAAACATAATGAACACATGAACTGGTTGTTTTATAAGCAATTCCTACCCTGTTTTCCAGGAGCATATGATTCGAGAGGATGCCAAGGGTCTGACGCCAAGACAATGTGCTATAATGGAGGTAGTCCTGGCTACCATCAAGGTAAGGTTATGATGTTCCTATATATACATCCAGAGAGGCCCCCATTTACCTACAGAGATAGGTAGCCCTGATCTTAGCCATGTATCAGTAGAGCTGTGCCATTCAAAGAGATAGTAGATAGTTGAATAGATATAGGTTGGTGCAATAGTAATTGTGGCTTTTGCCATTGATACTGTTGCACCAACCTAATACATTCCTGGAGGATGCCAGATTTAGCCCTGTCTGTCTCCTTATGACATCCACAATACACTGTTCTTATACTTGTTTCCTTTGTCTCTCTCTAAAGCGTAAGTGAAACCTATGTTGTAATATATGTTCTCAAAGAAAGACATGTACCCTAAAACCCAGATAAACAGATGCTTCAGGAATATTTTGGGTTGCCAGAATTTGTTTTTATATGTTTTCTATGCATGTTGAAATTATTTTTAAAATATCAACCCTCCCTTCTCACTTAGTAAGTAAATAATTTCATTTCATTTTCTGCTGAAAACCCAAAGACGTTGTGTTGTACGCATCAACTGTTTTCATAGCCAAAGGTTAACTAAAAGTTATCATAGTGTATGCTAAATGTGTGCACATCTCAAAATGTAACCCAGAAGTTATTTTCAAAAAATTTATTTCATATTAATATCCATATATATTTATATGTGAAAGTTTGTTAAAGAGTTTGAAAGATGAGTTCGTCGTCTAAATTCAAATTATGTCCAAAGTGTTCACTCTTCACTGGGGGAAGCATCTACTATCCAGAATGCGTGACTAGCATAGCTATTAACTATACTATAACTGTTAGGTACCATGAGCCATTTGTAGAGCACAGAACAGTTCTACTGGATAGAAACGATGGTATTCTTTTCAACAGAGTTCTATCTGAATAACAGTCACATCCTTTCACAAAACTGTCACCTTGTGGCTTTTGTTTTGCAGTTTCAGCATTTAATATGACACGGTCTTTTGCTGCTGCAGTGGTAACAACTGCCAAGTTAAAGTTGGAAGGTGAGAGTTTTGTGACACCTAGAGACACCTGGGTCACAGAAATGGAGTTTCTAAAGAGGTAGCAAGAATGTTGTCTGGAAATATGGAAAATTTGAAAAATAATTTTGAGGAAAAAATGGACAACATGAAAAAGAAATACAATAAAAAACTTTAAAAGTTTTTTAATTATTTTCAAAAATTTGTGGAAAAAATAACTAATTTTTGGAGTTTCAGTAGCACTAATAGCTACATATTAGGACATGCTAGTAGAATAAAATAAGCTCTGGCGTACACCATGAAGAGGAAGAAAAGAAAAAATTTTGGCATCTGAATTCAGCCCTTTGTGCATTTTATTAGGTCAATGCATGGCTTTAGGAAAGGAAGGAAAATGTGTTCTGTGGAAATAGGGAATGGTATTCACTGTGTTCACAGATCTGGCTTCTGTCTCTAACTTCAGCGTTGCTCTAATTTTTATTGATGAGGCCAGATGATCACCACCTGCCGACTGAGTTCTTCTCAGACTCTAAGACGATGTTGATCCTCAAGCAAATTCCTTTTATCTTGACAGCTCAACTATCCATTCTTCCTGTTTATATCATCTATACTGATATTTTAATTCAATCTCAGACACCAGACACTGGTCTTGTTCTTTGTGGACAAAACCACTATTTGGTGTCCAAGGTCCAATAAATGGCTCCATGCCATTTGTCTTGTTTCTCCAGGACTGGAGTCTGACTCTGGTCCTCCTGAGCCTCAGAGCCTGTGTCAGTTCTCCAGTCCCCCTCTTCCCTAACTTCTGTGATGCCAACTCTTTCTCTAGGCACCTCCATGCTAGGCCTGCTGTGCCTGCTATGAGACTCTCTTGACCCTGTGCCCTGCCCATCTGCCAAGGTATTCACCCGATATCTGATTTTCAGTGACTGTCATTAGTTTGCCAAAGCTGAGACTCCCTTTATCTTGTCTGTCTGTGAGATTTGCACCAACTTACTGTCCTACCAAACGCTAATTGTGAGATTGACTACAAAGGAATTCAGGAGAACGAAGAGTACAACTTAAAAGAGTTTTAATTCCAAGAGCAAGAAACTCAATGTCTACCCAGAGCCAAGCCAAAGGAGCACTATGATGCAAGCAGAGACCTTATGAGAAAGATGACCATAGATCAAAGGAGAACACGCTACCCATGCTAATTTCCGATGGCTGCTAAAGAGATAATCTTTAATTCCTCTTCAGCTCAGTTTAATTGAATAAGCTAGAAATGAGAAAACAAAAAAGGAAAGGCCTATGGAGTTTTTAGAATATAGGCTGAAATAATGTTTTACATTTTCAAATTTCTCTTATGTATATACATCATTTCATGTGATCCTTGTAAATATCCTGGGTGTTAGATAGGTCAAGAATGATTATTCACATTTGATAACTGAGAAAATTAAAAGTGAGGGGATTTTAGTTGTTTTTCCAACGCCATAGCTCTGCTAGTAATTGGCAAGGCTGAGAAAGGACTCCAAACTCTAAAGCCAGTGTCCTTGCTTCTATGTCACATTTTTTCAATAAGTATTTACAAAGTTTAAGTAAAGTGTAGCAGGCTAAAAGGGATACTTCTTCAGAGAGATTACTTCTTGCTATATTAAAATACTATGTCAATTACTTAGACTATTTTGTAATTATTTTTAAAATAATGTAAAACCTTTCAGCCTCTATACAAGCATTGATGAAAATATGAACTTTTCTAAATATTAAAACTTTAATTGGACTGGAACTATTTTATAACACCAGTCACATGTAGCTTCTACTGTAAGTCAAGAGTGTCAAATATGGCAGGAGTAACAAAAATTATGATCATCTGCTGCAGTTAGGATGGTTGGGCTTTGAGACATTCCATTTACCCGACAAAGCAACCAAATCAACAATGTTTGAAAGTAAAAGTAGAAAGCTGGCAGCTGTGAGACAGATAACCAGTTACCTAATCTGTGTGTGCAAACTAATAGGGAGGCCAATAGGGAAATTTTAAAGGAGTTCTAGCTGGACTTTGAGTTCCAACCCCATATCTCAGGAAGACTCAGGACTGACATGAGATTCCCCTAAATGTAGATTTCTTTCAAAGAGAAATAGCAGTTACACTTTGACTTGAAAAAATGCTGAATGATTTAATTTTTCCCACCCTTTTAAATTCCCCCAGAACCCTTGTTATAGGGGCCTGAACATGACACTATATTATATGTTGCAAATATATTTGGCATCATGCAGTGGCAATACTGAGGTTTCTCTAAAACTAATAAACGTGAATCAGGGCCCTCTAGAAATCTGCATTTCTTGGTATAAGGGAAGGAATTTAACTATACATTCAAATTTAGCTTTGGAACTTATTACTTTCTTATTTAATCCTAGATAATACCATTTCTTATGCTCAGGACTCCAGGCAAACAGAAGAACATGATGATGAACCACATTTTATTCCTCTGCGTTTGTTACCCTCACAGAGGTTCTACCCTATCCTGCTATCCCCATTGCCCATGGGGTGATTCCAGTGGCTTTTTCTCAGCATCTTCTTTTCACTATTATAAGTAGTTTTGCCTTGGTTAAAATCCAGCTGCTCATGAGAAAAACAAAATAACCTACCTATGGAGGATTGCAATTCAAATATCATTATTTGAGAGCTTACTGTAGGTAGAAAATATGGTGAGCAATGAGGCGGTGGCTGGAGATGACAGCACTTGCCTTTGACTTGGGAACAAAACCATCTACAATCAGTAAAATAATTGTGGACAAAGGATGGGGGAGGGCAGAGAGGGTGATGAATTTTCTCTGACTGTCCAGGGAAAAGCTTCCCAGAGAAGGATATTTGGGAATGTAGAGGATAAAGAGGGAAAAAACAATGGGAGGAAGGCATTGCAGGCCTACAGAAAACATAGCATGAGTGACAGAAGAGAAGGCGTTGGTCAGCATGAAAACTTTAAATAGTCTAGTGTAGAAGAACCGATCATGACTGGCTGAGTATCACAGGGAATGAAAGAGGAACATTGGATTGGAGCCAGAATGCTGAGGCTTAAACACCAAAGTAAAGAATCTCAACTTCAGTTTGTCAGCAAAAGAGAAACACTGAAATATTTTATGGGCAGGAAGAGCATATTTTGATATGGTGTGTAAAAGAGGACTCCAGTTGTGGTAGAAAATAATTTTTAAAAATATCTGTCAAATAATTTCTAAAAAAATAAAACTTTAGTGGCTAACCTCTAAAGTTATAAAGTTAAGGTGGGTTATGATTATATCTAAGTTTGCAAAATGAGCTGTCTGCCTGGATTTGCCAAAAATATGATACAGGTGTTGGAAAGAACAAAGTAATGATGGAAAATTGCTACCAAAATAGTATATTTAACAAAAAAGGGAATTCTTCTTATAATCTTGTAAAGAAACAATAGCATGTTCCCATGAGTCAGTAAAAATACATTGTGAAAGATCTTCAATCTTGAAAAGTTTGAAGTGTTAAAAGAATTCAGAGTTTTATTGGGATTATAAAAAAATAGCTTGCCAAGCATGCAGGCAGTATTTTTCCTGATTTTATAAAATTTAGCAGTACTTTTTTTTTTGCCTCTCAAATCACAACCAGGTCTCAAGTGCTTTATTTTCTGAAAAGTTATGAAGAAAAAAAAATCTAGTTATTTTTCAAGGTAAAGAAAATGATACTTTGTATATAGCTCCTTCCTACCCTCCAGGTGATAATAGTGCTCCTTGTCACACATCCTGACATTTGTGACACCAACATATTAATGTATCTAGGGTGGAAGCCTTTACAAAGGGCAGAAGATGGCTATGAATTACAAAAGTAAATAAAATACTGGAAACTATATGGGAAATTACACCACTAACAAGTATAACATCAGAATAGGAGGTGAATAAGAGAGAGAGAGAGAAAGACATCAATGTGCACATTATTCTCCTCTCCTATGGAAATAATAATACTACTTAAAAGATTATTGAAAGAAAATTACATGAGTCATCACATATAAAGCAATTAAAACAGGCATATAGAAAACGCTTCATAAATATTAAGTTGACACTTATATTGCCTGATGACTGGTTCATTTTGGAGGCTTCTCTTTCCACTCTTAAGCCCAAGACCCCACATACTCTACTGCAGCCAACGTGTTTCTTTTTTCCTCCTTTCCCAATAAACCCTTTAATTCCCTCTCAAAGGAGCTAACTATTAAATCTGACTCTTTCCCTCACCAATAGTTCAAGTCCTTAAGGCTTTGTCCTCTGGCCTTTTGGTTTCCTGTGCCCAGAACCTTTTCCCTATAAGAGCACAGCCCTGGTCAGATTCTTTAACACCTGAGACTCCCCTTTGAGAAGCAGTGCTGTTCCTTCTCTCCGGGAGTTTCTAGTCCAGATTAAAAGCTGAGAGAGAGAGGCACATTGAAAATGAAATAATGATACGTTTTAACTTACAGCAGTGTAAGAAATGGAACAGGTGATCCAAATACTAGTTGAGGGAAACAGATTTTAAAACATCATAAAGTTTTAGAGAATGTGATCAACCAGTATGAACTCAAGAGATCAGGAAAAGCTGTAATGGTCTTGAAGGACAGATGGGAGTTTACAGGCTGGATAGAAAGTTTTTTTGGAGGAAGACTCATGACGTGAACATCAACAGGAAAAAAGGAATTTCACCATGGGAAGGCACAAGACAAGAAGGCTGGGAGGCAGTGAGTAGACCACTCTGTGGACTGGCCTGGACTGAACTAGGTGTTGGCATAATGAAGCAGTGTAAAATGAGGTTGATGGGAAATGTTTAGGTTGAAAATAAAGAGGTCCTTGTGTGCCCTCATTATGTTTCATAAAAGAGGATTCACTGATGATTTTGAAAACGTTATGCTAAAGTCATTTCAGCAATAGGAATCTTATAGAAATGCACAAATTAGATTGCATAGTTCAAGATTATAGTCAGAGATTTCAGTTCCATTTCTTTAGTTCCTAAGATGATGAGAGCTATCAGCAAGGTGGTGGCTTTAGGAGGAGAATGGGAAGGATGGATATGACTGACACAAGCCAGGGAGAGTTGTTGGAACTTGGCAACTGACTATGGGGCAGACGGGAAAAGGAGCCCAAAATGCCTCAGAGATTTCAGCCCCAGCGACTGAGAAAGCATGGTTCCACCAAGAAGAATGGAAGGCTGTTTTCCTAGTGCCATGTTGGAGTTAGATGCGATGGCAGGAACGTGGAAATAAATATTGAAGAACCTGCTTGAGATAGGGGCTGATGCTTAAAACACAATGCTGAGTTCTATGTTGAGTTCTATGTTATTCTGTCAACTAAATATATTTTTTACAATTGGAAAGAACTCCAGCCTTTACAAAGTTCTTCCAGTTAGAGCAATTACAAGTTTACAACACCAAAAGTAGAATGGATGTTTCTGCTACCATTCTATACATGAATTAACTGATAGCCTAAGAGGTTAAATAACCTATGCAAAAGTCCGACTGTATAAAGGACAGATGAAGAATTATATTTTCTAGCATATTATAAGGATCCGAGAATCAAAGAGGTTAAGAGGATTCTAGACTCTCAGAATTGGAAACATGACTCAGCATCTCCCACTCTTGCCACGTCATCTACAATGTTGTCAGCACATGGTCATCTGGGCACCACTTAATAGTGGCCAGTGATGAGACCTCACTAACTTACAAGTGGAAGTTTTGATTTTTAAGATGCACTATTATTGGAAATTTTTGATGAATGTATCAAAGAAAAATCTGCTCTCCTGCTGTGTATTGGTGCTCCTTCTGTTCTTTGGAAGTACCATAAAATCATTCTGTTTCCTTTTCTGTGTGATAGACTTTCAGATATTAAACAAAACTATCATGCCATCCCATATCATCTGAAGCTGTTTATTGAATAACATGCCTCCTAGACCTTATGAAATTCTTATCACCTGTCTTTAAATAGCCTCCACTTTTCATATTTCTTATAAATGATGAAGCCCAAGAATGAACTTAATATCCCAGATGTGTTCTAACCAGCGAAGAATATTCCTGCCTTACCAAACCCTTATGCTTGACCTGTCTACCTATTTTGATGCATGATCAGATTTCACTTGCTTGAATAGCTGCCTTCTCACTTATGCAATTATGTTGAACTTGACAGCAAATAAATCTTTATGACTTTTTAAAAATTTCTGTTGTTAAGCCACATCACCCCCATTCTGTACTTTATGATAAACTTGAATATGAATATTTATTATGAATTCTGGCTTTTTAGTTTCCTCTTTGCCATCTCATTCTAGAAACGTTGACCCAGCATTCCAGACTACCAGGACCCTTCTAAAGCCAAATTTTGTCATCCAGTGTAACAACTTTAAGCTTCAGCTCAACTGCACATCTGTCAAACATGCTTTCTGCCTTTGTTTTTTTAAGTCCTTAGCAAAAATAAATATCAGCCATGATAGAGAGGAAGAGAGAATGTCATCCAGCTAATATCTTTATCCTTCTTTGCACTAAACAACCAACTCCTCCACAGTCCTTCAACTGAGAAGTTACAAATTATTTTCTTCAATAAGGAGGAAATGACCTATCCTAATTGTTTTTTGCCCATTTTTTCCTGCTACTTTAGACCATTGTAAGTAAAACATCTGAACAGATCAAACTGAAGTTTCTTAGATTATACTGCAGGCCACAGAGGAATTATAAGAGACTAAGTCTTGGGCTTTTGTTTAGAATCCATGGAAAATAATGCACTTTTCACATGTGTAATGAAAACATCCGGAAGGCTTTAAACCCCACATTTACAAATTCCTTTCTAGCATGTTATCCCCCAACAAAATGCCCATTATAATGAGTAGAAATCAACTATGCTGCACTGAGCTATGGATAGTGGGTTTTGTCTAATAATTAAGACATTTACTTCTATACATCACCCTCACATTTATATCCTTCAAACCCAGCCTCAGCAAAATGCGGATTCTACTCTCCAGTTCCTTCAGAGTCATGTGCATAGAGTCAAATTTGAATGTAAAATCTCTGAATGCCAAGATCCATGTAATAATTGCAGCCTCCTTTCTCCTGATTATCTGTGCCAGTAAGATAACCAGACTGGTGCTCGGAGATTCTCTCATTCCAGGTTTTGAACATTGTGTGAAAGGTTTTCATAAAGTAGCATTCTTGTCGAGTTTGCATTTGCATGACCATAGAAATCGCCTTCTTCATTGTTAGAGTGAGGAGCCTATGACATGTGTTATTTGACTGTGTCCATTGAACGGGATATTTTCATTCTTACCACCTGGCAATTTGTTTTCTCTTCTGACATAGCTACCCTCTGTCCTGGGTTTCTGTCTCAGGACATTTCATATTGTAAAATACACTCCAAAGACAAAGGCATTAGTTTCTGCCCTTACAAAACTTCTATTCAGTAAATATCCTGCTAGAGACTTTAATGGAATAACAAGTAAAACTCTACGGCTAAAAAAGAGGAAGTCAGTTGAGTATCGTACCTAAAACCCTTGGGTTTCCTCAGGTACAAGCACACACCTTATTTATGATTTCATTTCCTGATTAGTCCCCAAAGTCCCAGAGTCCTACAAAATAATGCCTTAGTATTAAAAATATGCCTTTCTAGAATATTATTTTAAAAGATTCAGTACCAGTACTTAGTTGATGCCTTCATAGCTTAACCCTTTTTACCTTCTGCTATGAAGTTTTCCAGGCCCTCAATAATATCTCAATTATATGAAGTTCAGTGGTATTCTTCTATTCTTCCCAATCATATTCCACAGAACATTTGTATTCCCAAAGTATTAGCCCAGTGATATAGGTGTCCTATGGCCTAATAATTTTAGCAACAAGGTATATTAATAAAAGATTACACAGATCTCTTTACCACAGTATGCCTCAGAGCCTTTACTATGTTAATAAGTTTTGGAAATTTTTAGGAGTGCAGTGTCATCTCTTAACTTCCACTGGCCCTTTACTACCTAGAGGCAGCATGGGTTTAGTGATGGGTATAGAATAACAGGAGAAAACAGTATTTGAAAAACTATATCTAGATTATACTTGGAGAACTACGAACACTTCAGTTCTCCTTAAATAGTGCCGAGACTACCAGGGTTTCTCTTGGTTACTTGGTGGGGTTGTCCTCTTTCTCTAGTTCATGAGGGTGCATTACCTACTGGCTGCTAAAGTTAAAAACAACAGTACTTAAAAACTCATAGCCACCAAAGAAGTCACTTCTTTGGAAGCCTTTGCTGGCTCCTTAGACAACAGAATTGCGTGCCTCCCCGATTATCTGTATTTTCAAATCATTTTTCTAACACCTACAATGTGTTGTTGAAGTCATGTGTTTAAATGTTGGTTACATTTCCTACTAGATCATAATACCTTTGGGAGCAACCACTGTGTCTCTTTTGCTTTATAATATTAGCATCCAGTACAAGGTCTGGCTCATGATACAGATTTAATAAATATTTATGAAAGAAAAGAGGGAAAAAACAGGTGGCACAGCAGACACTACCACAGATGCAGTCAAGTGTTAAGGTGACTGAAGAATCCACAGTGCAATCTTACAAATTAGACAGTAAATCCTGTGGTCATCCTTATGAATGCTATCACTCATGCTACTTTACATACACTGTTAAAGAACAGTTTTCAAAAGAGGGTATAATTGTGATATTCATGCAGTTATAAAATGTGTCAAAATGTTATTTTATTCATCAATTAGTGAGGGAACCAGTTAAGATGTTACGACTGTCTCAAAGGAGAATTCCAGAAACCAAGCATATACAAGCAATAAGAAAAGCTGGAATAGAGGAAAGAAAGATTTATCCACAGAGCAATATTCAGTTTTATTCCGCCCAAAATAATTAATTTGTATTATGAGGGACAAATATCATCTATACTATTATTATTAATTTTCTACAATGTATAGAGTTTTAAAGTAGCCCAAGAACAATGAAAAGTGAGAATAACCCAAATGTGTATCATAGACAGAATACCCATTAATCTTTTCTGCGTCCTTTTCCCCAGAAATGGCAAATTTTCATTTTATCAGTTTTGGTTTTCCTTCCCTCTCTTCCTCCTCCTCTTTCTGCTCCTCCTCATCCTCCTTTATTGTAATCATTTAGCACTTATGCTCAGGTTTGATAAGACTGAGGCTTACCTGAGAAATATTAAGAAAGAGAGAGAGAGTGTTTTCCTTTCCAGAGTTTCCCTCCTACTCTTGGCTCGGTTTCTAGCACTGCTCTTTACTCTCAGGCACAGTTATTTCTTTGGATGGCTCCTTGATTCATTATGTAAACAGTCCTCCAGAGAGCACTCCACTACCCTTCTGGGAGATACAGAGTCAAGACCTATCTAAATACATTTACGTGTATCCCTCTCAATATATCCATGAAATCTTTTTTCCATCCTTAAATACTGTGTTTCTCAAAGAAAGGAATTATCATATTTTTTTCATCTGTTAAGGCGCCCAAAACAGTTCTGGACTAACAGTCCTCTAAATACTTTCTGCATGTGAAAATGTTTTAACATTCTTTATAAGATCCAGGTGTAGAACAATTTTAAAATTATGTTTTTGTATTCTCCTAAAGAGAAGACATTTTCTCCGTGCCTCCTTTTCATAGCATATGTAGTTTTTGCCACAGCCTGTGTTTTCACGGAGCACCTAGCTAGAATCAGTGAATGGAACTTCAAAGGTCCATAGGTTTCTTTCTCCCTGGGGAGGGTATCTGTAATTGTACCAGTCTTTCTTAAGTTTAAATCCCGATTGCCTAATTTCTTTGGCCTACACCATGAATGTCCTCTACAGTATACTCTCTGAAAGTAGAACCAGATGCTTGCTAATACCCGTAAAATTTTTCTGCATCTCTCCTTGAATAGGGAAAAAAAACTGCGATAATTATGATTTTTGCAGCTCATTGAAATGTCCTGCCTGAGAAATTCTTAAGGAGTGGGAAAGAAGAATGACACATACCCATTTAGGGGAGTGTCTCTGAATAATTTCTTGAGCTTCTTTGGCATATTTCATTCTGTACTAATTATAGATCACAGTGAGCCACAGTTACTAGTGAGTGCTTTGTTTCCTCTAGTATTGTTGGTACAGGAAGAGAGAAAGAGAACCATTTATCTAACCTTAATAGCATATTATAAATCCATTATTTATAAACAGGTAGAAAAAAACATCCTTAGTTCTATCATATATCTCTAGACAGTCTGCATTTCCAAGAGATGTCTGTCTGTGCGTAACACTTGTAGTATGAAAAATGCTAACATCCCTCAGGGACTATATTTATTATCAATGACCATGTATCTTCTCTATTACCTTATTTATACATTTTGGAATATTTTGAGTTTGGTTGAATAACAATAGCAAAAACAAGTTTTATTATATTTATCAGACACAAGGTTCAAGGGCTGTTGGATTTCCAAGGACCACTCTGCCTTGTCAGGTTGGCCTATATCTGCACCACTGTGTGATTAGAGGATTGGGCAGATGGAGTGGCAGACACCTGACCTAGAATTGCAAACTGGTATCTGGAAAATATGTGGCCAGAAGCTACCTTCCCGATGAAATGTTGACAACCCTAGGTATTTTTCTCATGTTCAAGAAACAGAAGTCAATAACCAAGTCGATAATTGTGACCTAAACCCGTTATTCTATAAGGATTCTGACTGCTACATCAGCATGATCTCATTTGTTTAAAGTTTTGCATAAGAGAAAAAGGATTAGGCCTTCTGTGATATGAGGTCTGTGAGGCTGAGTGTCATTTCAGAGATGTCTAGGGGACCTGAATTAGATGTTAATAACTTAGCAATGGGAAAATAGTGGAACCATTTTTTGTATCTTGCATTGATCAAATTGTATTATTCCATTTGAGCTTCTCTATTAGAGTAATAAATTCCTTCCTCCACTACTTCTCTCTAAATGCCTCTGCTATTTTTCTTCTTCGTAGCAATACTTTCATGCAGGAGGAAATGGCCTGAAAAAGAATTTCTTGGAGAAAAGCCCAGATCTTCAGTCTCTGAGATATGCTCTCAGTCTTTATACCCAAACTACTGATGCCTTGATAAAGAAATTCATAGATACTCAAACCTCACAGAGTAAGTAACACATAGGACCTGAGAATAAGGTAAACTGAATACTAAACTAAAATTTAACATCAGAATTATTATATATAGTACTAATGATTTTGTGCTGTTGTGAATTGAAGTATCCTTAAAATGGAGAGTTATGGTTAATAGAGAATACTAATATTTTTTAGTGTTCATGAATTATAATTTTATAAATAATTTTAATAACACTAATATATTCCATACTAAAGCTCTATGGAATGGCTGACTTGTTGGTGATTTTAACTTCCATAAAACTACTTTAAGTAAAATCTACTTTTTAAAATTTATGACCATGATATTTTCTTCAATTCAGTATTAAAAACTCAGTGGATTTCTGGTGTTGGTATCTTCCAAAAAAAATGATAATAATTCCCTAAATCCTAACTTCAAATGTAAAATCCTGTGCTGTGGGGTTTCTATAAGGGAAATCTCATTTTATGCTAATTTCATATGAAAAAAATTGCAAGATTTCTTTGAAACAGGCCAAGAGGCAGGCTTGGTATTTTATTTGAAACTCAGATATGTTTCATGTGTCAAAGTTCCCACCTCATAAGCTTCTAAGATATTACTGTTCAGAAGTGTTTCTTTCAAGTTGCTTTGTGATTTATTATATTTTGGTGATTATATGTATTTAAGATCTGATATTTCTAAGAGATTATTGAACATGTCAGTGTGAGTCAAAAGAGCCAAATGCAGACTCAAACTTCAGAAACTAGTAAGTTATACTACAGAAATAATAAAAGTAAGTAAGAGGACACTGTCTTCATTCATGAAAGATCCTTGGAAAAGGGAAAATACAGATAATTTTTTAACTATGATGAAAATACCCTGGACTCATCATTTTTTCCTCTTGGATACATTAATTTTTCTCCCTATATCAAGGATAAAGCTAAAGGTGCTAGGTAGGTAGTCTGCGTATAGCACTTTATGCTTTCTGATAGTGTCCAGTTAAAAATTACAATGATCCCTTTTCATATATCCCAGGTTATACTGTGGGATATTTCCAGAAAGGGAAAAGTCGAGCTCATGAGAGATTGTCAAGAGATGCAGAAATATTCAAAACATTTTTACCTGAATGCATGCTCATGCTCCCTTAAGGTTTTCTGAACTTTATAAATATGAATACAATTCTAATATATCAAACAAATAGCGTTATAACTTTACTCGAAGAAAAAAATGAGAATATAGAACTTTTGCTTCATCTTTATAGGTTTACATTTATGTGTACACCCCCCCAACATGCACATATACACGTATACAGACAGACATCCCTCGGTATCCATGGGTCATTGGCTCCAGGACCTGCCATGGATAACAAAATTTATGGATGCTCAAGTCCCGGATATAAAAAGGTATAGGAGTTGCATATAACGTATGCACATCCTCCCATATATTTTAAATCATCTCTAGAGTATGTAGAATACAAAAAAATGTAAATGATTGTTAAGCAGTATTGTTTATGGAATAATAACAGGAAAAAAAAGCCTGTACATGTTCAGTACAGATGCAATTTCTAAAAATATTTTCCATCCACAGTTGGTTGAATCCATGGATGCAGAACTCATGGATATCAAGGGACGACTGTGTGAGTGTGTGTGTGCATACATCTATGTGTGTGTGTGTGTGTATCTATCTATCTATCTATATATATATAAAATCAACTATGGTATATGGAATTTGGCATAATTATCTTTTTATTACATGTATTAGTATTATATGAAAACATTAAAAACATATGGGGAGAGGAGAGGATTCTTAATTCTAATAACTCACTGACAGTATAATTGTTTTTACTCTTAATTTATTTCCCATTCCCTCATTTTCTTTTTCTGAGTATTCAATTTTTCAGATAACTGAAATTGGTAGGCTATAGATATGAAATGGTTTTTAATTTTCTCCAATAACTACCCGTAACTATGCCTTGTGGAAATGTATTTCCACCTCCTCCAGCCCTCCCATCCACCCTCGCCGAGCTGCCCTCCCCAGACATGCTCAGGTCCAAAGGACTTGGTATATAAAAGGGAGTCTGATGTGCCACTTGCTCCTCCTTCCCCATCCACTTCTAGGTCCCTCTTTTCCACGGTGTTTTTGGGAATGGAAACTAAAGGGAAAGAAGAAGAGGTCCTCAATGCTTCCTATATTGTTGCATCCAAATGCTGGTCTCTCGTGTGTGTTTCTGGGGACCTTCCTATCTGTACATTTCCTTGAGGAGTGAAATCTATTTCAGATAGATTCCTGTCAGTGTCTCCTGTGACTGCCTACTGCAGCATATGCCATAGATTCATGCTGCTTGAAAATCCATTCCTTGTGGCTAGCCCTCTGGAATGGGATTCCAGCAAGTAAGCTAAAGCTCAGCTTCCTCTCGTGAGGTCCACTTGAGCCATAGAAAACTCGTACATTCTTTCCAAATTGTTGGTGGTAATGGAGACTTCTCTACTACTACCCAATTTCTCCACCCTGCCATTTCTCTAAAATTCTCTTTTCTACCTGTACATAAGTATTTATACTTCCACATTAGGGGAGGGACAATGCTATGGCTTGATGTAACATGACCATGTCAATAATAAATGGAGGCAAGCTAAAGTCTTCTCAGTTAGTGAATCCAGGATTTCTGAGGAATATTCATTCCATCTCTTTTGTTTTTATTCTATCACAATCCCATCTCAATATTCATGACCATAGACTGAATAATAAAGTTAGTCAACACTACACCCTTTAGAAAATTGTGATGGGCAAGAGAGATAGATGAGAATTAGCTACATTTTAGAATGATTTATAGAACCATAAAAATGAAAATATAGTGGAAGATACAATACTTATTTCTGTAACAGATCCTAAAGTTATAGTTCATACTTATAACTTACAAATTCTTCTGTCCAGTCCATGTTCTCTTTGGCGCCAAAGGAAACTCAACTTCCAAGATTCCTTAAGTGACAGAGAAATATAGAAAAGTTTAATTATTGGGGTCTTGTTTATATAGAGTGCTATCTGATTGTTTGAACATTTGACACTGGACATGCTGAAATAGAGGCATTTGGGTTCCACCCTTTGAATTCCATTGGTACTCTTCCTGCAGATGATCATTTCCAATTAATAGTAGGATTCATTATCCTGTATCTGTTATTCTACCTGTTTTTTTGGTGGCATGAAGTCCAAAATGACCAAATGGAGTTTCAGTTTCCAGTGCATATTAGCCCATTCTCACGCTGCTAATAAAGACATACCCAAGAGCAGGTAATTTATAAAGGAAAGAGGTTTAATGGACTCACAGTTCAGCATGGCTGGGGAGACCTCACAATCATGGCAGAAGGCAAAGGAGGGGCAAAGGCATGTCTCACACGGTGGCAGGCAAGAGAGTGTGTGCAGGTGAACTGCCCTTTATAAAACCATCAGATCTCATGAGACTTATTCACTAGCACAATAACAAAACAGGAAAAACCCATCCCTATGATTCAATTACCTCTCACCAGGTCCCTCCCATGACATGTGGGAATTAAGGGAGCTACAATTCAAGAAGAGATTTGGGTGGGGACACAGCCCAACCATATCACAGTGTAAATACTGTTGCAGTTATGCAAATAATTGGCTAGCACTTAGCACAATACCAAATACCCATGAATAGTTATTGTATTTCATTTTTGTTATTTTAACTTAGATTTTGTTATATAATTTAGAAATATCATAGTGGTGTTATAGTATCAATCAAATATAAAGCAGTAATAGCTGACACTGCTTACTGCAAACACCTGCCACTCTGCCTGAGGAGCCACAGGCACAGGCTTAGTCCCATGCAGGACCAGCTGGAGTGCCAGAGGGTTAATGCCTCAGGGAGCAGCCCCCTACCGATGAAATACAGGAAGTTGGTGGGTAAGAAAGGAAGAAGAGAAAATCTCCATCTTCCTCATTTGTGACAACTCTGATGTGTATTCTAAATACATAGCACTCTAGAGTGTCCCTGTGAGACGGGATCATTTCCCTCCGAAGACTGGCTTGACACACACTTATTTTTTACTTACTTTTTTTTTTTTTTAGCTTACTTTTTTCTTTTCTCACCTCCTGGCTCCTTTCCCAGTGTTTCCTGGGATCCCTCCCCAGGCAGACCACTTACCTTTTGATGCTTGTCTCAGGTTTGCTTCTGGGAGAACCCAAGCCTAAGGTCACATGGCTAAAAAGCAGGGCACCAGATCCTGGCTCAACACGTATCTAGACTCTGTGCCCTGAGCACTGTGACCACCCCTCCTTGATGACAAGTGAAAAGGCTCACTACCTTGAATGAATGTTTCCCCGTTACTTGGGCTTTCTCTCTCATGTTTTCTTAATTTAGAAATACAGAACTAATTAATGAAATACAACTTTTTAAATGAGTAAGTATTATCTGGGGGGAAAAAAAAAGCTTGTATTTTTTTCCAAATAATAAGCATAATCATTTACCTTATGATCGTAAACCCAAAGTGGTTTTTTTGTCTGTTTAATTTTTTTTTTTTTTTTTTGAGATAGAGTCTTGCCCTGTTGCCCAGACTAGAGTACAGTGGCACGATCTCGGCTCACTGCAGCCTCTGCCACCTGGTTCCAGCGATTCTCCTGCCTCAGCCTCCTGGGTAGCTGGGATTACAGGAACAGGCCACCATGCCCAGCATTTTTGTACTTTTTTTAGTAGAGACAGTTTCACCATGTTGGCCAGGCTGGTCTCGATCTCCTGACCCCAGGTGATCGGCCCACCTCAGCCTCCCAAAGTGCTGAGATTACAGGTGAGAGCTACTGTGCCCGGCCTGTCTCTTTAATTTTTAATCCATACTCTGTGGGGGAAATTACTATTTCAAACTATTTCAAATGTGTTGAATTATTATTTAAGTGCTATTTAATCAAAATGTGTGTTGTATAAAATGTCTTGTGATCCTTTAGAAATCTAAGTGCACTTTTCAAAGCATTTGTGTTTTACTTTTCTTATTCTCATATAATTTCCCCTTAACTCCATTTTCTTCTTTCCCTTTCTCATCTCCTTCTCTTTTTTGTTTTTTTCCCTTGCTGTGTTAGAAAAGTAACTATAGCATTTGATATAAGGAAAACGTCAATAGCTTATCATTGATTTTTTCACTATTTTCAAGTTTTAAGACATACTTCCCTTTAAAAATATGTTTAATTGAATTCAACTTTTTAATGAATGGGTTTATAAGTGTGGCAAACCTCTTGTATCTTGCTCATTTACTCTTTTTTCCTTCTTCACCTCTTTCTTGCTCTTTTCTGTCCTATGTTTGAACTCTTACCTCCTTCATTATTCTCTTGTGAAAGAGATTTGGATGTCATCTTTCTGAAGCAGTTAGACAAAAAGAAAAAAAAATACTCTACAAGAAATTGAATCCCATTAGAAATTTATGAGCCACATAATTCAAATGTGATTTTTCATATGGGAAAAACAGTCTTCTCTTCTCTCTCTGTTCCAAACATGGAAAATAAACAAATCCGAAATGGATGTAGAATTATTCTTAAGTTTTTAAGTGGAACTGAGAATTTAATATATGAGTAACATGTTTATTATTCTAGAAACATACTGCAATACTAAAACACCATCTTATTCTGCATCCATTTCACAAACATTTACTCAGTGTCACCTCTGAGCTAAGTTTCATACAATGAGAAATATGGTCAAAGGTGAATATGATGTTATGTATGCAAGTTGCTCTAATACAGCGCTTCTTAAGAAGGCGTGGTTTTCTCCCTCAGGAGACATATGGTAATGTCTGCACATCTTTGGATGTCACATCCTGGGGTGGTGGTCCTGTTACTGGCATCTAGTGTAGAGGCCAGGAATGTTGCTAAACATCTACAGTGCATAGGACAGCCTTCCTGTAATACAAATTCATCTGGCTCTAAATAGCAATAGTGCTCAGTCTGGGACACCGTACTCTAATACAGGCTGAAAAGTAAGAAGTGAAATTTTGGCCTGAAGAGACAGAAAAGGCAGAGAGGTGGTTAAGTATATTGGGTCATGAGAAGGTAGAAGAAGAAATGTATTCTGGATAAAGAAACTGTCAAGGAAAGTATGTACTTGCAATCTTATTTTAAAATCCCAATGTGGCAAGCATATCCACAGTATATTGTCACTGGTGAAAAAACATAATTTTTTTAAAAACAAAATTCACCACATCACCCCCTATTTTAATCAATAGATATTATTAAAAGTATCTTAAATTTCTTTGTACCATTAAAATATATAAAAATACTGTGGTAGGTGTAATGTAACATTAGCAGAAATTTTAATATATGTTGGAATTATCACATGTTATTTCTCCAAAATTTGACTCGGTGGTTTAAAATGGATAGCTAGCTTGAAATATTACATTTTTATTGCTGTTTTTTTCTTAAGAATGCATTACTTACAGTTTTAGAAGCTGGTAGAAAATTTATTTCTTGCATCTTGATTACAATGTTAATAAAAAAAATTTTTTTTTTTGTAACGGCTATTTCATTATACCAAGGGCTCTTTGAATATTTCATGCAGGAGCAGACAGTGAAAAATGAATAAAACTTGAACATATTAAGTACAGTTTTTTCGATGAATAAGACGATTTGAAATAAGGCACAGAATGATTAACTGCTGAGCCATCCTCTGTTTCCTTCTCTCAGTTTTTATTGCAGCTTGAGTGACCTGAATCACAAAAGCTTTACACAGAAAAGGGATATGTTATATAGAAATTACAACTGTCCTACCGAAATATTAATAGTTAATGCCTATGTGAATTAAAATACAAGAGCTGAAGTGTTTTTATTCTGTGATCTGTCCTCTTTTTTCGTTTTAATGAGTGAAGTCTTTCAGTCCCTGCTTATTTTAAGTTTCTTAAAATTTAGATTAGATCGGCCGGGCGCGGTGGCTCAAGCCTGTAATCCCAGCACTTTGGGAGGCTGAGATGGGCGGATCACGAGGTCAGGAGATCGAGACCATCCTGGCTAACACTGTGAAACCCCATCTCTACTAAGAAATACAAAAAACTAGCCGGGTGAGGTGGTGGGTGCCTGTAGTCTGAGCTACTCTGGAGGCTGAGGCAGGAGAATGGCGTAAACCCAGGAGGCGGAGCTTGCAGTGAGCTGAGATCAGGCCACTGCACTCCAGCCTGGGCAACAGAGCGAGACTCTGCCTCAAAAAAAAAAAAAAAAAAAATTTAGATTAGATCATTTTGATCATTTTAATAACCTGTATCCTGCTGAAGTAGAGTATAATGTATTTTAATTTGAGATGGAAAGCAGATACCTACTGATTCCCATTCTGGAATCTATTAATATACTTCAGTATGCTTAGTGTATTGCATTAATGTTATGGGGAGATTGCTCACTCTTCTTTTTATTGGTCATTTTTATAATTTAAGTGGAAGAAATATGTCAGTTATTTGTTATTATTATTTTTTGAAATGGAGTCTTTGTCACCCAACCTGGAGTGCAATGTCATAATCTCGGCTCAGTGCAACCTCCGCCTCCTGAGTTCAAGTGATTCTCCTGCCTCAGCTTCCTGAATAGCTGGGATTACAGGTGCCCACTGCCACACCCAGCTGATTTTTGTAATTGTAGTAGAGACAGGGTTTTACCATGTTTGCCAGGCTGGTCTCGAACTCCTGACCTCAGGTGATTCGCCCACCTTGTATCCAGAATATAGGATGAAAAGTTTAAATGCCAGATTATATTATCCAAGCACACTTTTATTGTCAGGAGTAAAATTTGGAAGCGTCTCAAACATAGTTATTTGGGATCATATCACCCAATGAAAGCATTGATTATCTCTAATTATATTCCTCAAACTATAGAATATATGCCCAGAAGTAGAAAATAAACCCTTTTCTGAAATGGTTCACTGTGGAAAGAATGAACCATTTTCTTATCAGAAATATAGAAGAACTTAGTATTTCATTGGCAGAAATACTGTTCTCAATTTTTTTTTATTAATGAACTTTTTGGCCAAGAGCCACAGCTGAAATTTCAACTGGATAGCCACCTATGGGAAAAAATGCTGTGAAATGTCTTCAGTTCCTATGTTTGGTCATTTTCAACTTAATACTGATTTTAACACATAGAAGTTATTTCTCATATTGGCTGATAAGCTTGTCAGAGATAATCAGAGATCTGGAATCCTGTGCAGCAGGTCTGTGTCACTCTCTGCCCCTTAGGCACCATTGGACTATCTAGAATTGCCTTCTAAGACAAGAGGTTAGCATTTCTCTAGAGTCCTAAGTGTAAAACTGAGGAGAATCTGTGAAATATGACTCTTCAAACATTGCAGTCTTTCTGATGACATTAACTTCACCAAGGTGGATGAGGGTCTTCAGTGCACTCAAAGAGCTATACAGAAATACCTGTAATAGGAGGGGTACTGTGATAGGATTCTAAGGATGTTGACTCCCAAAGTAGAAATGGCAAGTATTAAATCAGGTTACAGTGATGCTAAGCAAACATCTTGTGCACTAACCAAGTTGTCTACCTCTGTGCTATTCATCCCCCAAATCCTGCAAGACCAGTAACATTCTCCACACTTCTCAGATTAAGATACGATGAGTAAAGATTTTACAAATAGATTTTAAAACTTGCTAAGGTGGTTGGTCAAGTAGATAAATGACAGAGACAATGCCCCTCCCACTGTCTCACACTCATTTTCATCAGAAAGAAATGAGTCTATCATTATTCCTTCGCACAGCCCATGCTTTCTTCTCCCTAGCTTTCAATAATTGGGTGTACTTCCTTCTCCGCACCCTACATGTTAGCACCACTGAATCTCTCTTTTGTTCAGGCGATGATCTTTAAGCTGATACTTGGTCTTCATGTTGGCAATAAACCCCTTCCGCAAACTTCTAACTTCTTCCTCTGCTCCCCAGTTTCCCTTCATTCTGGCTGCAGTTACTGGGTAGACTCAGTAGACAGGACACCTTTTACGTAATAAAAGGAGGAATTGACGTTGTAGACATCCAAGCTAAATGTAAGAAAATACATCCTGCTTCCAGGACACTCTTTCTAACCTAGCCTGGAGTCTACCATGCACATTTAGGACATTGCTGCTTTGCTCTTTCCTCCCTGTCCCACTCTTCTCCACTCTTGTCCCCTACCAGCACAAGGATTCATCTTGTGACAGTTCCCTAGCACAGTTGAGTCATTTCATGATTGATAGTTGGCAATCCTCTTCTCTCACAATGTAAGCCCTAGTAGAACAGGCAGTTTGCTTATTCGTCTTTAAAATCTAAGTGCACAGTACAGTACTGGATGCAAAGCAGGTGCTTAGTGAGTTTTAGAACAAATGAACGCTATTAAATTCAATGCAGAAAATCTCAAATTGTGTAATATAACATAGTTCTCATACTTGAATGTATGTGATTACAGACTTTTATTGAAGCAACTATGTTTGTGGTCCTGTTCTAGACACTGTAGAATATCCAAAGTGTGTATGAGTGTGTGTGCATCCTTAGAGAGAAAAAAAGCTTATAATTTTACAACTGACACTCTTCATTAATTATCATACAAGATAAAAGTACGTGCCATTGGATAAATACAAAGGGATATATAAAGTTAGAAAGAGAGAATAAAACTACTTTTCTTTTTTTTTTTTTTTTTTAGCAAACTCTTGAAATCATGAAGTTTTATTCAGTCTGTTACATGAAACTCAAAAAACGACCAGGAAAAAATGAAGTATGTCCCTGTGCACAGTTTAGAGCACTGAAAGATCCATTTATCCTTTCACGTGACTTAGTTTTAGGAGTATTTGTCATGTGCCAGGCTTTGTGCTAGGTAAATTACCGTGAAAGTCTATGCCAAATATCTCTTATTTGCCCCTTCTAATCTACTTTCCCCCACTCCGTAGGCGGCTGAGCTGTGTCGGTCACAGTCTTGGGCTGGCTCGCTCCCTGTTTCCCAAGTGGTTCAGACAGCAGGGAGCCTCTCCTAAGAGGGAAGAGAAAGTTCAGATATTCCTTCTCCAGTCTCCCTCTGGACAAGTTCCTCTCAGCCTGGCTCTGTCCTTTGACTCTAAGCCTCTCAATGTCTTTTCTAGAAAACTCTCTCTTTCCAGGTTCCAGTAACTCCTTCCTCCCCTCATGATTTATAGCTGAGGGCTGTTAGCAGCTCCACTTTCCCTTGTCGTTTCTCTAGAACCCAGCGAAACCCTCATAAAAAGTCTCTTCTCAAACCATCCTAAAATTCCTCAAATTCTAGTTTCCATCTGTTCGCCATTTATACTCTGATACAAGAAAAATCTTTAGAGTTTTGCCAGGTTTTTTTCCATGGCAACTCCTTCATTTGGGTCAAAGATGAACATGTTGAAATAAGCATTTCAAGCATCAGAATAATGCTCTTTGGAGTGAGAGAAAACATCAAATGCTGACACTCCTTTGTCCAGAATGAACAAACGAGCTCTCCACAGGAATATTTCCATTACAATCTGGGCAGGACATCAAAATCCCAAATCCCACTTTCTCACAATACAGTTTATTTGGTCGAGCATTTTATCTCTTCTGGAATTCTGAAATCAGATTAAGACAACTGGGAATCTTTGTAAAGTCATTTGTAAAATTTAAGAGTTCTCACAGCATAGAATAAGCACATGTTTATTGCATGTCATGCCATGGGGAAATTATCACTTTTAATGTAATGACAGACTAAAACGTACATATTTTTAGCTCAGAAAAGGTGTACTTCTAGTGGTTCTTTATCCATTTTTTGTCATGAATACTTGAAAGATTACATTTTTTATAGCGTACACATTTTCAATCAACAACTATGTGTGTAATGTGTTTCTTTATTTCTCAATTTGGTGAGAGCCAGATCTCATTCCAAGGTTATACTGAATATCAGTGATTAGAATTCCTGTTTCCTGACTTCAAGTGTTCTCTGTTACTTGCCTCTCAAAGAGTAAGATTGGTTTAAATAATTATGAAGGTAACATACATGTATTCTCAAAAGAAACAGAAACACTTGACATTTGTTTACATCTGAAGTTATATATAAAGTTTACATATAAAGTAAAAACCACTCACACTACAGTTTACTACCGTTTATAAGCACCTTCATGTATTTTTGTCACTTGAGCCTCAGAACAACCCTCTAAAGCCAGACAGAGGGCCGGGCATGGTGACTCACACCTGTAATCATAGCACTTTAGGAGGCCAAGGTGAATGGATCACTCAAGGTCAGCAGTTCGAGACCAGACTGGCCAACATGGTGAAATCCCATCTCTACTAAAAATACAAGAATTAGCCGGGCATGATGGTACATGCCTGTAGTCCCAGCTACTCAGGAGGCTGAGGCAGGAGAATCTCTTGAACCCAGGAGGTGGAGGTTGCAGTGAGCAGAGATCGTGCCGTTGCACTCCAGCCTGGGGGACAAGAGTGAAAATCCATCTCAAAAACTAAATAAAAATTAATAAACAAAAAATAAAGTCAGACAGAGATATTCAGAACGTTGGTGTAATATTCCAAAGGGCTCCTGGGTGCCCTTTTGTGACAGTCATCTCATCCAAGAGCAATGGATGTCACTGAAGTGATTTAAGCAAGAGTGCAACATATGGGTAATAGACTGAAGGGAGACAAGACAGGAACAGACACACTTCCAGGCTCCAATAAAAATCCAGGTGAGACACGGCATGGGGCTTGGATGGTGGAATAGTGACAAAGAGATATGGACAGACTCAAGATATAGATCAGCAGTAAAATAGGCAAGTGTTAGTGAAATAAATCTTAAGTTAATAAAAGTTAGGATATAAAATTTCTTCTACAGGATTCCAAAGAAAAGCAACAATTACTTCTGTGTGATGAAAAGTGGGGCTGATTTTTTTTCTCTGCCTGCTTATAGTTTTCTAGACTTTCAAATTATCCCAAAATGTCTAGATATTTATTTTTGAATTATAATTTTATTTAAAAATATAAAAAATACTTTCTTATGCAAAGTAAATTAGTTTAATTGATTGCCAAGGTACAGTTTATTCAAAGTGGTAGACTTTGAAGTCTTTTAAGGCCTTGGATTTAAATCTGAGCTGGAATAAATAGCCCATTTGAACTAGTTCTTGGCTGGGCGTGGTGGCTCAAACCTGTAATCCCAGCACTTGGGGAGGCTGAGGTGGGCGGGTCACGAGGTCAGGAGATCGAGTCCATCCCGCTAACATGGTGAAACCTCATCTCTACTAAAAATACAAAAAAAAAAAAAGCCGGGTGTGGTGGCACACACCTGTAGTCCCAGCTACTTGGGAGGCTGAGGCAGAATCGCTTGAACCCAGGAGGCAGAGATTTCAGTGAGCCGAGATGGCGCCACTGCACTCCAGCCTGGGCGACAGAGTGAGACTCCGTCTCAAAAAACAAAAACTATAAAAAACAAAACAAAAAGAAACTTTCTCTTTAGGATTTAAAGAATCTCATAATTTCTCTGTGGATAGCATAATTGCATGGAGTGGGACTCACCTGTTATTGGTATACACATATAAACATTACATATGTACATACAACTTATAAACCTTATTTTAATGGAAAAATTTACCAGAGTGGTTGTATAATGCAGTGATTAAAATGAAGTGCTGAGTTAATGATAAAGCAGGTATTTTGAAAATTGTGTAACACCTTTTTATTATGGGTAGCTATGACACTTTTTTAATATTTTTGTTACTGCTGTTTGTTTTGTTTTAGGTCTGGTTAGAAAGCAAAACAGAGGTTAGAATAAGTTGTTTGGGAATCTTATGGAAATTCTGACATGTCAGAAAAATACTCTACAAATCACTGAGCCAAGAAAGCAAAATGCAATACAATTTCTCTGTCCCCACTGAGCCATCATGCCTGCTTTTGTTCACTGAGAACAGGTTTGGTGACCAATGGGGTTGGTGGCATTAATTGGAAACTTCAGACCACTGCCTCCCAACCTGCACGTGTCCTTCACAGCTGATTTCTGAGAGAAGATGGGACGTTTTCTCCTTCAGTTATCCTTTGGCACTAGAAGTTAAGCCTTGTTATTATGTGTTTAATCTATGTTAGGAAAAGGAATGTAAAGTATGTTAAATAGTATAAAAATAGTAAACCTAAATCTTTAAAGGTTGGAAGCTAACCTTGTGTAAACCTCTGGTGTAAAACTGTCTGCTTATTCATGGAAGGAAAGGCAAGAGATGCGAAAACAGGTGAATGGAAAGCTATGCCAGACATGGACCAAGCATGTGCTCTGCTTCTACCTGGCTATAAGACCTGGGAAAAGTCACTTATCCCCTCTTAGCCTCAATTTTGTCATCTGTAAAAATAGAAAGCATAATAATTCATACTGTGTGGAGCTGCTGGGAGAACTATACGTGGTAATACCTGTGAAACACTTTGCACATAGAAATCTCCATAAATGTTCACCATTCTTATGGCATCATCATCATCATTAGATGTCCTCTGTCTCAGAAGTGACTCTTTCGTCTACAAAACATTGAGAGACACCCCTCAGGATGCAGCTCCCTAGGCAAGTAAGCCAATAATCACATGTTCTGCTGTGAGTTATACCTCCACATTCTCAGAGAGACTGAGAGATCTATGACACCTGAATGATTCAGACCTGCAATTTCCAGGAACCCCTTCTCCATACACTCCACAGTAGTCAAATAATCATATATTTATTGAACCTGTGCTATGCACAAAGCACCGTGCTAGGTATGTGACACCAGGGATAGATTCTTTGCTCCAAGAAGCTTATGATGAAGACAAAACAACTGTATGAAGAAAAAAAAGAATCATCCAAGGTAGTTTATGCTAGATGCCAGATGCATCTAAAGATCAAGAGTAGAGGCTTCCAGAAGGGGAGAGATGGCTGTGATGGGAGAGTTGGGATCCTTCAGGGAAGACATCAGGTTCAAAGTGGGTTTTCAAGAAGATGTGTGGCTCAAGTAAAGAAAGGAGAAAAGTAGGCATGTCAGAAAGACACAGAGATCAGGTTGACAAGGAGATCGATCAATCAGAGTGGAGTAGAAAGGTGTTCTCAAAGTATAGTCCCAGAATAGCAGCCTCAGGATTGATTACCTGCTCAGACTATCATAATAAAATAACAAAGACTGAGTGGCCTAAACACAAAAATTTATTTTCCAGTTCTGAAGGCTCTCCTCCTGGCTTGGAGACAGCCTTCTTCTTGCTGTGTCTTCACATGGTTGAGAGAGAGATCCTAAGTTCTCTGGTGTCTCATTTTATAAGGATACTAATCCCATCAGGCCATGGCCCCACCCTATTACCTCATTTAACCTTAGTTATTTCCTTAGAGGCCCCATCTCTAAATACAGTCACACTGGGAATTAGGACTTCAACATATGAATTTGGGGGAGATACCAACATTCTATCTATAGCACATGGAAACTTTTCAGGCGTGCTAAATCTTGGGCTTTACTCTGAAACTACTGCGACAGAAACTTGAGGTATCAGCCTCAAATATCTCTTTTAATCAGCCATTTTGGTGCTTCTGAGTTTGAGAACCACTAAAGAGTCAACAGGGGAAGTGAATGGAAGGGAGACGAAAGAAGTAGATTGTCATCAGAATTTGGAGAATTTTGAACCTCAAGAATGAGGAGGCTGGTCTTAGTGGGAGACCTAGAAAGAGAGAAGGTCATACAGGTTAATATAAACCATTTATTTTGCCGTCTGCCTGTGGAAGAAAAGGGAGGAAGGAAAGGAGGAGAGAAGGCAAGAAGGAAGGAATTAAGAGAAAGGGAAGGAAGGAGAAAGACAGGGAGGGAATGAGGATGGGAAGAGAAGGCGGCCTTTTGGAAAACAGTTTCATAGTTTAGGTATTCATGTTCCAAGTATAGTAATAGCAGGAATGGAGAAAAGGGATGAGTATGATAAATATTATTAAAATCTAGAGGTCATTCCAGGGTCAAGCAAGCAAAGGAGAAAGGGGAATTAGGTAATTCATAGATCTATGAAGCCTACCACTGACGAAAATTTAGAAGCTTAGATGGGGAGCTGATTTGAGGCACAGATTCAGTTTTATTTATTTGTGCTGATGTTAACAGGAGGACATCGAAGTGACTATGTCTACTAAGATATGAAATATAGTTAGGAGAGCAGTCAGTTCTGAAACTACATTCAGGAGGTGACTCTTGAATCCTGTGGAGCCTTTGCAAGTTCTGAGGAAGGGCACACAGTAAGAGAGGATAAACGAAGTCACAGAGAAAGCCACTATTTCAAGGAAAGCAAAGGCCCAGAATGAGGGTGAAGATGAGGGCAGGGTAAATATCAATGACATTTCAATGTTTGTGCTGGTTAGTCCCTCAAAAGGCCTCTCAGTCTGAGCTCTGCAGAAGGCACATGTTTGCAAGTCACTGTGAGTCCTCTGGACAAATCACTGTGCCTGTGAACTGGGCCAACTAGCCAAAACTGTGAATTACGACGACCACCACTACTGTTAGCCTGACCCCTTGTTAAACAGGATAATGGTTCTCAGTACCACCTAAAAGAATTTTAGAATGTTGACCATTTCTATTACTTAAGCAATGTGCTACCATTTATAAGTAATATAAATGTTGGTCATTTATATTACTTAAGCAGCATGCTACAGAAACCCTGTGCTACAGAAACCCTAAGGGGTTTCTCTAACAGTAAACTGACGGTTCTCTAATGCAGCTCAGCATCACCTGTCGGGCTTGTTTGACCACAGATTGCTGGGTTGCATTCAGAGTTTCTTATTCAGTGGGTCTGGGTGAGGTCTGAGAATCTGCATTTATAATAAGCTCTCAGACACAACTGATGATGCTGGTTTAGGAACCACAATTTGAGAACCATTGTTAAGCCTCACGCCACGCCATTCCTGTGATGAGAGCCACCTGTAGCTAATTCAGGGTAACTTGTTGGCTGCAGACTATAACCGTAGGCAGTTACTTTAGCAATATAAACCAGTAGATAAAAGAAACCCTCAAAACTCAGAATAGGAAAATATAGAGTCCATGAAAAATATGATTTTTCCAAATGAGAGCATGTGTTTTATAGCCTCAAAAGAATATTTTCACGTAGACTACGCTAAAATAACAAGATAAATCTGAAACTAAAGCTTAAAAAGGCCTTTATGAAACAAAAACACGTTCACACCTGAGGTAAAGGGCTACATAATTCCCTCAATTTTTTCTCATATCTTAGCTTTCATTTAAATGAAGTTGCTATTTTACGTATAATAGGAGAACCTATAAATTTGATTCCTGTTTATTTGTGCAAACCAAAGGGGTTATTTCCTAATATTTTCAGTTTTTCTTCATGTATAATAGAAATAATTTAAAAGCCAGGTTTTGTTGGAAACTGCCATAAATGTGGTTAATAGTTGCTGCCTCAGCAGCCATTTTCAGGCCTGACCTAAGTTGTCTGAAGCCCATTCTCACTGTATCACCTCTGGTCTGGGTAACACTTCGCCCCCCTGAGTGGTTGTGATGTGGTCCATTTGTTCTTCATCCCACTGAACCAAAACCCACACAGCCCACAGCTGCTGACCATGATAAAACCTAATGGCCAACACCAGTGTCCTGTAAATAAGCCCTGCTTCCTACATGTTCTCTTAAATCAGCCAAGCCACACCCCCCACGAGAAAGCCCCAAGACATAGCTTCAGGCCCTTGCTCGCTCTGCCCTCCGGCTTCCCACAGCCTCCAGACTGCCCCTCAGACTCGCACTGCTTGCCAGACCTCTGGGATGTGTAAGTAAGAGATTTCTTCTGTTCATGCGTTTTCGTTTCACCTCCTCCTTGTGCCTCACCTGACTGACACCCTAGAACCTACCTTTCTCCCTGGCCAGGGCTCTCCTGGAGATTGGCTGGTTTCTGGCGCCCTCCAAAGAGAGACCTCAAGACCAAATTAGGAACCTAAATATATAAATCACAACAGAACGCTTGGTTGTTTACTGACAGTATATATTTATAATGTAAAATGTGTTTATGATTTAGAACACACTAGACCTATTCTAGCTCTAAATTGCATTGCTATCTTGTAATATGCCGTTATGCCTCGTTTCATTTCATTTTCCACTTGAAGTCATTTTATTCTCTCAGTTTATAAACACCTCGAATTCTTTAGCCTAAAAGGCAAGGTAACCTGATGGAGCATCCCCCTTTGTAACCATAACCCCCAATGCAGAACAAATTAAACGTGCAAAACTGTGAGCACCATGCCCTACATTGTTAAAGAAAGAAAACGATGTTGAAAGGCACTGAAAGTCCTTATGAAGAATTCAAAAGAGGAGAAGAGTAGACAGATGAAATGGAAAAAGTCAGGGTTTCTTTCCTTTAGGAGTAAGCCAATTTGGAAACTAGGGGGTAAGTGTTAGAGTCCATTTAGATGGCAGGTATTCTTAGTATTCACTAAGAAAACATGATACAAATATTCATTGTGCAAAGCACACCTGTAATATTTCATCTGGTCCTCTCAGTGACCCTATAAGAAACATGAAACATTTTCAGATGAGACTGGGCTTCAGGGTGAAATTAGGTGAATGGTGAGACATATAGAGAGTAAGTAGTGGAACTGGATTTAAATCCAAATTCTTCCAACTGTAAGCACAGGGCATTTTCCACTAATCAGCCCAGTAACCAAAGAAATCTAATTTTTCCGAACATTTAAAGTGATGCTATGGCCATTTGAGTAAAACCAATTTTGGCCTATACTTTTGATTCTTCACCACCAGCCTACCATTGGTTATCTGATATGGGCAGCAGAATTAAGAGGTAATGAAGTCTAACAGAACCTCTCATTATTTGTGTGGATGCGGTCGTAACCGAGATGGCAATATAGTTTGGATGTTTGGTCCCTCCAAATCTCATGTTGAAATGGGATCCCCAGTGTAGGAGGTAGGGCCTGCTGGCAGGTGTTTGGGTCCTGGGGCAGATCCTTCATGAATGGCTTCGTGCCCTCCTCATGGTAATGGCTGAGTTCTTGGTCTATCCATTCAGTAAGATCTGGTTGTTAAAGAGTGTGGTACTGCACCCGTGTCTCTCTTGCTTCCTCTCTCACCATGTTAAATGCCAGCTCCCCTTTGCTTTCTGCCATGATTGTAATCTTCCTTAGGCCTCAAAAGAAGCAGATGCTGGCACCGTGCTTCTTGGGCAGTCTGCACAACCATGAGTCAAGTAACCCTCTTGTCTTTATAAATAACCCAGCTTCAGGTATTCCTTTATAGCAATGCAAAATGGATTAATACAAATGGGGAGATACAGGTATTAATTTAACAGATGCTTATATATTGCCTCATATTCTCACTGGGACTGGGAAGTGTTAGAGGAATATAATTGAAAACCCAATCTCCTCCTAACCCAGAAAACTTCTCCACAAAGGTAGAAGAGAAAGAACACAGTTTTACTGAATAAGCATTAAACCAGAGTGAGATGCACGTCTCAGGAAATCAGCTAAGAAATTGCAAAGACAGAAAAACATCTCACCTTTTTATATAACGAGCAGATACAACCTTTTATATACAGATTCTCAAGGTAAACAATAACTTGTCCTCTAGGGGACTTTACAGCACCATTTGTCAAACAACTTTCATCCTAAATTCCCTTAGTAATTGGGGTAACTGTCTGTGTTAGACAATTGGCATTATCCAAAGTAAAAATAAACTTCTCATATCTTTATAAAAGGAGGTTGTCTTGCAACTTGGAGTAAGATATCAGCTGAAATTACCCTCCTAGCCTCCTACAGAACCTGATAAATAGAGGTATTATCTTCCCTGATAATTTTCAAAGTGATGATTCCCCGGTCTTTGAGAATGGTATCCTCAGGTCTTAAAACTAGCAAGAGACTAAGTTAGCTTTTAAAAATATTTATATACATTTCAAAATGACAAAGATGTACAAGCTCTCTAAAGTAAATACCCTAAGGAAAGCCTGTTTTTTTCCTTATTTTTAACATGGAGAACATATTAGTGATATATAGTCCTTATAGTCTTCTTAACAAAATACTACAGGGTGGGTAACTTAAACAACAGATATTTATTCCCTCAGTTCTCAAGGCTGAAAGCCCAAGATGAAGGTGCCAGTGGGGCTGGTTTTTGGTGAGATTGCTCTTCCTATCTTGCAGACAGTTACCTTTTCACTCTGTTCTCATGGCCTTTTCCCGATGCACAGGGAAAGAGATCTCTGGTGTCTCTTCCTCCTCTTAAAAGGACACCAGTCCTATCATATTGGAGCCCCATCCTTGTCACCTCATCTAACCTCAATTAACTCTTTAAAGTCCCTTTCTTCCAATAAAGTCACACTGGAGGGTGGGGCTTTCAAACAAATTTAGGGGGGACACAATTCAGTCCATAACAAAGAATTGAGCTTCTTATTTTTAGTTGGCATTTGCCCTTACAGGAATAACAAGCCAGGCTAAGTCCTTGTCATCGTGGGATGCAAGTAATGCAAGTTGCCAGTAATAATCAAGGAAATAAACAGTGATGAGTGAAAGCCCTTGGCTCAAGGATGAGAAGAAACCAGCCAACTCCTGGTTTTCTTCACACAGTTTTCCATAGTTGCTGTACTAGTTTACATTCCCACCAGCAGTGTAGAAGTGTTCCCTGATCACTGCAACCACACCAACATATACTGTTTTCTTTATTCTTTTATTATTATTATTATTATTATACTTTAAGTTCTAGGGTACATGTGCGTAATGTGCAGGTTTGTTACATATGTATACTTGTGCCATGTTGGTGTGCTGCACCCATCAACTCATCAGCACCCATCAAGCAGTCATTTACATCAGGTATAACTCCCAGTGCAATCCCTCCCCCGTAACCCCTCCCCATAATAGGCCTTGGTGTGTGATGTTCCCCTTCCCGAGTCCAAGTGATCTCATTGTTCAGTTCCCACCTATGAGTGAGAATATGTGGTGTTTGCTTTTCTGTTCTTGCGATAGTTTGCTGAGAATGATGGTTTCCAGCTGCATCCATGTCCCTACAAA
>NW_022162055.1:0-31739 GCF_008728515.1 Papio anubis | reverse complement strand
TAAAGCAATTGTGAATGGGAGTTCACTCATGATTTGGCTCTCTGTTTGTCTGTTATTGGTGCATAAGAATGCTTGTGATTTTTGCACATTGATTTTGTATCCTGAGACTTTGCTGAAGTTGCTTATCAGCTTAAGGAGATTTTGGGCTGAGATGATGGGGTTTTCTAAATATACAATCATGTCATCTGCAAACAGGGACAATTTGACTACTTTTCATAACTGAATACCCTTTATTTCTTTCTCTTGCCTGATTGCCCTAGCCAGAACTTCCAACACTATGTTGAATAATGGCCGTTCTTGCAGGAGTAAGGTGGTATCTCATTGTGGTTTTGATTTGCTTACATTTCCTTGATCCTTAGTGATGTTGAGCTTTTTTTCATATGATTGTTAGCCATTTGTATATCTTTTTTTATTTTTATTTATTTATTTATTTACTTATTTATTTTTTTGAGACTGAGTCTCACTCTTTCGCCCAGGCTGGAGTGCTGTGGCATAATCTCGGCTCACTGCAGCTTGCGCCTCCTGGGTTCAAGCGATTCTCCTGCCTCAGCCTCCCGAGTAGCTGGGATTATAGGCACATGCCACCATGCCCAGCTAATTTTTGTATTTTTAGTAGAGATGGGGTTTCACCATGTTGGCCAGGCTGGTTTTGAACTCCTGACCTAGTGATCCACCTGCTTCAGCCTCCCAAAGTGCTGAGATTACAGGCATGAGCCACCACACCCAGCCAGCCATTTGTGTATCTTCTTTTAAGAATTGTCTATTCATGTCCTTAAGCCACTTTTTGATCGGATTATTTGTTCTTACTGATTTGAGTTCATTGTGGATTCTGGATATTAGTCCTTTGTCAGAAGTATAGATTGTGAACATTTTATCCCACTCTGTGGATTGACTGCTAACTGTTCTTTTTGCCATGCAAAAGCTCTTTATTTTAGTTAGGTCCCAGCTATTTATCTTTGCTTTTATTGCAATTGCTTTTGGGTTTTCAGTCATGAAATCCTTGTCTAAGCCAATGTCTAGGAGGGTTTTTCCAATGTTATCATCGAGAATTTTTATAGTTTCAGGTCTTAGGTTTAATTCCTTAATCCAACTTGAGTTGATTTTTGTATAAGGCAAGAGATGAGGATCCAGTTTCATTCTACCTGTGGCTAGTCAGTTATCCCAGCACCATTTGTTGCAAAGGGTGTCCTTTTCCTACTTTGCTTTTGTTTGCTTTGTTGAAGATCAATTAGCTGTAAGTATTTGGGTTTATTTCTGGGTTCTCTCTTCTGTTCCATTGGTCTATGTGCCTATTTTTATACCAGTACCACTCTGTTTTGGTGACTGTGGCCTTATAGTGTAGTTTGAAATCAGGAAGTGGGATGCCTCCAGATTTGTTCTTTTTGCTTAGTCTTGCTTTGGCTATGTGGGCTCTTGTTTAGTTCCATATGAATTTTAGAATTCTTTTTTCTAACTCTGAAGAATGATGGTGGTGTTTTCATGGGAATTGCATTGTATTTGTAGATTGCTTTTGGCAGTATGCTCATTTTCACAATATTGATTCTAACATCCAGAAGCATGGGATGTGTTTCCATTTGTTTGTGTCATCTATGTTTTCTTTCATCAGTGTTACGTAGTTTTCCTTGCAGAGGTCTTCTGACTCTTTTGTTAGGTATTCCTAAGGGTTTGTTTGTTTGTTTGCAGCAATTGTAAAAGGGGTTGAGTTCTTGATTTGATTATCTGTTTTGTTGCTGTTGTTGTATAGAAGAGCTACTGATTTCTGTACATTAATCTTGTATCTGGAAACTTTGCTGAGTTCTTTTACCAGTTGTACGAGCTATCTGGAGGAGTCCTTAGGGTTTTCAAGGTACACAATCACGTCAGCAAACAGGGACAGCTTGACTTCCTCTTTAACTATTTTAATGCCCTTTATTTCTTTTTCTTGTGTGATTGCTCTGGCTAGGATTCCCAGTACTATGTTGAAGAGGAGGGGTGAGAGTGGCCATCCCTGTCTCATTCCAGTTCTCAGAGGGAATACTTTCAACTGTTCCCCATTCAGTATTATGCTGGCTGTGGGTTTGTCATAGACGGCTTTTATTACATTAAGATATTTCCCTTGTATACCGATTTTGTTGAGGGTTTTAATCATAAAGGGATGTTGGATTTTGTTTAATGCTTTTTCTGCATCTATTGAAATGATGTGATTTTTGTCTTTAATTCTGTTTATGTCATGTATCACATTTTTTGACTTGTGTGTGTTACACCATCCCTGCATCCCTGGTATGAAACTTACTTGGATCGTGGTGGATTATCTTTTGATAGGTTGTTAGATTCGGTTAGCAAGTATTTTGTTAAGGATTTTAAATGTATATTCATCAAGAATATTGGTCTGTAGTTTTCTTTTTTGTGTCCTTTCCTGGTTTTGGTATTAGGGTGATGCTGCCTTCATAGAATGAATTAAGGAGGGTCCCTTCTTTGTCTGTCTTGTGGAATAGTGTCAAAAGGATTGGTACCAATTCTTTGAATGTCTGATAGAATTCTGCTGTGAATCCATCTGGTCCTGGACTTTTTTTGTGGTAACTTTATAATTAACATTTCAATCTCACTACTTATTAGTCTGTTCAAGGTATCTAATTCTTCCTGATTTAAGCTAAGAGGGTTGTATTTTTCCAGGAATTTACCCAAAACTTCTAGATTTTCTAGTTGATGTACATAAAGTTTTCATAGTAGCCTTGAATGATCTTTTGTATTTCAGTGTTGTCGATTGTAATATCTCCCATTTCATGTCTCAATGAGGTTATTTGGATTTTCTCTTTTTTTTTTTTTTTTTTTTTTTTTTGGTTAATCTTGCTAATAGTCTATCAATTTTATTTATCTTTCCAAATAACAAGCTTTTTGTTTCATTTATCTTTTGTATTTTTGTTTGTTTGTTTCAATTGCATTTACTACTGCTCCGATGTTGGTTATTTCCTCTCTTCTGCTGGGTTTGGGTTTGGCTTGTTCTTGTTTCTCTAGTTCCTTGACACCTGACCTCATCTTGTCTGTTTGTGCTCTTTCAGACTTTTTGATATAGGCATTTAGGGCTATGAACTTTCCTGTTAGCACCACTTTAGCTGTATTAGCTATATCCCAGAGGTTTTGATAGGTTGTGTAATATTGTCATTGAGTTCGATGAATTTTTTATCTCAATTTCATTTTTGATTCAATGCTCATTCAGGAGCAGGTTATTTAATTTCCATGTATTTGTGTGATTTTGAAGGTTTTTTTTTGGAGTTTAGTTCCAGTTTTATTTCACTGTGGTCTGAAAGAGTGCTTGATATAATTTCAATTGTCTTAAATTTATTGAGGCTCATTTTATGGCCTATCATATGGTCTATCTTGGAGAAAGTTCCATGCACTGTTGAATAGAATGTGTATTCTGTGGTTGTTGGATGAAATCTTCTGTATATATCTGTTAAGTCCATTTGTTCCAAAGTATAGTTTAAATCCATTGTTTCTTTGTTGACTTTTTGTCTTGATGACCTGTCTAGTGCTGTCAGTGGAGTATTGAAGTCCCCCACTATTATTGTGTTGCTGTCTATCTCATTTCTTAGGTAAATTAATAATTGTTTTATAAATTTGGGAACTCCAGAGTCAGGTGCATATATATTTAGGATTGTGATATTCTCCTGTTGGACAAGGTCTTTTACCATTCTATACTATCCCTCTTTGTCTCTTTCAACTGCTGTTGCTTTAAAGTTTGTTTTGTCTGATACAAGAATAGTTACACCTGTTCGCTTTTGGTGTCCTTTTGCATGAAATGCCTTTTTCTACCCCCTTACTTTAAGTTTATGTGAGTCCTTATGTTTTAGGTGAGCCTCCTGAAGGCAGAAGATAGTTGGTTTGTGAGTTCTTATCCATTCTGCGGTTCTGTATCTTCTAACTATAGCATTTAGGCCATTTACATTTAATGTTAGTATTGAAATGTGAAGTACTGTTGCATTCATCATGCTCTTTGTTACCTGTGTACTTTGTTTTTTGTTTTTTTGTTTTTGTTTTTTATTTGTGTTTTTGTTTTATAGGTCTTGTGTGATTTATGCTTTAAAGAGATTTGGTTTTGATGTGTTTCCAGGATTTGTTTCAAGATTTAGAGCTCCTTTTAGCAGTTCTTGTAGTGATGGCTTGGTAATGGCAAATTCTCTCAGCATTTGTTTGTCTGAAAATGACTGTATCTTTCCTTCATATATGATGCTTGGTTTCACTGGATACAAAATTCTTGGCTAATAATTGTTTTAGTTGAGGAGGCTGAAGATAAGGGCCCAATCCCTTTTAGCTTGTATGGTTTCTGTTGATAACTCTCCTGTTAATCTGATAGGTTTTCTTTTATAGGTTACCTGGTGCTTCTGTCTCACAGCTCTTAAGATTCTTTCCTTTGTCTTAACATTGGATAACTTGATGGCCATGTGCCTAGGCAAAGATCTTTTTGTATGAATTTCTCAGGTGTTCTTTGTGCTTCTTGTATTTGCATGTCTAGGTTTCTATCAAGGCCAGGGAAGTTTTCCTCGATTATTTCCCCAGATATGTTTTCCAAGCTTTTAGAATTGTCTTCTTCCTCAGGAACACCAATTATTGTTAGGTTTGGTCATTTAACATAATCCCAAACTTTGTGGAGGTTTGTTCATATTTTCATATTCTTTTTTCTTTGTCTTTATTGGATTGGGTTAATTTAAAGACCTTCGAGCTCTGAATTTCTTTCTTCTACTTGCTCAATTCTATTGCTGAGACTTTCCAGAGCATTTTACATTTCTAAAAGTGTGTCCAAAGTTTCCTGAATTTCTTATTTTTTTTTCTTTAAGATGTCTATTTCCTTTAATATTTCTCCTTTCACTTCTTGTATCATTTTTTTTGGATTTCCTTGCACCAGGCTTTGCCTTTGTCTGGTGCCTTCCTGAGTAGCTTAACTAACCTCCTGAATTCTTTTTCAGGTGAATCGGGGATTTCTTCTTAGTTTAGATCCATTGCTGGTGAACTAGTATGATTTTTGGGGTGTGTTGACTCGCCTTGTTTTGTCATATTACCAGGGTTGGTTTTCTGGTTCCTTCTCATTGGGATAGGCTCTATCAGAGGGAAGGTCTAGGGCTGAAGGCTTTTCTGATTTTTTTGTCCCACAGGGTGTTCCCTTAATGTAGTACTCTCCCCATTTGCCTGTGGATGTGGCTTCCTGTGGACCAAACTGCAGGGATTGTTGTCTGTCTTCTGGGTCTAGCCACCTAGTGAGTCTACCCAGTTCTGGGTTGGTACTGGGGGTTGTCTGCACAGAGTCTGTGAACCATCTATGGGTCTCTCAGCCATGGATCAGCGCCTGTTCCAGTGGAGGTGGCGGAGGGTGCAGTGGACTCTATGAGGGTTCTTAGCTTTGGTGGTTTAAAGCTCTAATTTTGTGCGGGTTAACCTCCTGCCAGGAGGTGGTGCTTTCCAGAAAGCATCAGCTGTAGTAGTGTAGAGAAGGACCATTGGCGAGTGGTGCCTTAGAACTCCCAAGATTATATGCCCTTTGTCCTCTGCCACCAGGGTGGGTAGGGAAGGACCATCAGGTGGGGGCAGGGCTAGGTGTGTCTCAGCTCAGACTCTCCTTGGGCGGGTTTTGCTGTGGCTGCTGTGAGGGATGGGGACAAGATTCCCAGGTCACTGACGTTGTATACCTAGGAGGATTATGGCTGCCTCTGCTGAGTCATGCAGGTTGTCAGGGAAGTGGGGGAAAATCGACAGTCCCAGGCCTCACCCAGCTCCCACACAAACTGAAGGGCCGGTCTCATTTCCATCATGCCCCCTGCAACATCCCCAAGTGTGTTTCTAGGCAGAGGGCGAGTTGGGCTTGGAAACTTGCCTAAGGCTTTCCTTCTCCCAGGTTCAGCTTCCTCAGTAGGGATGTATGTTCAGGAAAGGATGTTGGGGAAACCAGCCCCACACCACCCAGCGGATACCCTGAGTCTGGCGGAGACAAAGGAGTTAGAGACAGAATAAATGTTTAAAAGGTGGGTCCAGGGGACTGGAGTGTTGGAGGCTTGCTCATGACTCAGAGCTCTCGAACTCCGCCCAATTTATTGGTTTACCAGATCTTTGTTCTTAGGGCAGATGGGAGGGGGAGAAAGGGATGAGGAAAAGGATTAATCAGTGAAGGAGAACTCGTGAGTCATTTGATAAGATGTATAGCAGTAGTGGTTTCTGTGAATTTCCTTGGGCAAAGGCATGTGTCTAAACTACTTAAGATCTTTAACTTATCAGGACTGAAATGGGTGGGAGGAGGTTTCAGGAGGAGCCAAGACATTTGATTATACTCCACTGCTTCAAGGGAGTGTTATCTCCCTAAGTATCCTGTGGAATGCCGCTAAGCAGTTATGCTCTCAGGGCATAAAGACATGAAGGCAATAAGGAGACTTCTCCTCATAGGCCACCCATGGCTTCCCATGGGTGTCTCACACAAGGGAGACAAACTCAACTGGCACCCTGGAAACTCTTTCCTGCAAAGGAAGTTCTCCTTTTTCCACTCCCGCAGTTGTGGCACTCACAGTATTTGGGGTGTCTCCTGGTCCCTGCAGGAGTAGCCCCTTCCTCCAGAGGGTCTGTGGGTCCTCTCAGGATTGCTGGTTTGTTCTTCCAGTTCATCTGGAGCTAAAATTCACAATGCAAACCTCCACAGGCTGCTCTACCCGGGGCTGCAATCTAGTCCTGCCTCTCGTTTGCCTTGATCCATAAGAAGATTCTTAATTATGGAATTTGTGATTATTTTAAGTTATCTAAGGCGATTGTGTTCAGATCTTACTTTGTCACTAAAACTACATTGGAAATATATTCCCTACCACTCATGCTAAGAGTGGTTTTAGTGATGCAATTGCATAAGAGTTTCTCCAGAAGTAATTCAGAATTCTTGGACAGCTTCTATTTGTTTAATTCTTTGGCTTATTTGGACAGATTCAACTTTCCAATGAATTAGACTTGATCTTTTATAGAAATGTAGCCAAATAATTGAAAAGTAATTTTCATTATACTAGTTACTCAATCGCTTAAATGATTACATGAAGTAGATAACATATTTCTTCAGAGGATAAGAAATATTACATATGAAGATGCCTTTAAGAATTTGAAAAAAATGTCTTCAATAGGAGTTTTGGTTGTCTTCTTGGGCTTGGTTTGAGTGTTTTAACTAAGCTCATTGGTATTTTTGGACAGATTCAGGTCAAACCCGGCATGACTGAGTCTAGTTGAATTGGGCAACGTTTGAGCTACTGAATCTGAAGGTTCAAACCAGAAATATGTTAAGTTCCATCTCAGAGGTTACATTTACCAGAAAGTTGTATGTTTTTCATGGCATATAAATATGCCTATCCCAACTGTAGATGTGTTTTCTACCAAAAGTGCTACGTTAAAAAGAATATTTTCTGTATCACATGCCAAACATGTCTCCCTGTGAATTTTAGATAACTAATTTCCCACAAGGAAGGTTATTATGGAGGCCAGCTTTGTTGTCTTTAGTTTTGTGGGATTTTCATCTAGGAATTGGAATATAAAGAGTATGGCCTTGATGCAAATTGAAATGACTGTAAGTTCCAGGCTTGCTTTGAGGAGTTACCCTCTGATATGCATATGCACAACCATAACTCAAGAGGCCAAATGAGAACACCACCAAGGTCAAATACAACCATGATGGGAGGCATTGCACAGGCAGGAGGACTGGGGATATGATTTGAGTGTTTTGTCTTTTCCAACTCTCATGTTGACTCCAATGTTGGAGGTGGGGTCTAGTGGGAGGTGTTTGGGTTATGGGGGCAGATCCCTCATGAATGGTTTGGTGCCCTCCATATGGAAATGAGTGATCTATTGCTCTATTAGTTCACGTCAGAGCTGGCTAAGAGTGTGGAACCTCCCTCTTCTTTTGCAATGTGACACAGTTACTCCCCTTTGCCTTCTACCGTGAGTAAAATCTCCCAGAGGTCTCACCAGTAGCTGAGGAGATAGTGGTGCCATGCTTGTATAGCCTGCAGAACTGTGAGTCAAATAAACCTCTTTTCTTAATAAGTTACCCAGTCTCAGGTGTTCCTTTACAGCATTACGAAATGGACTAACACAACTGGGAAGTCCCATCCTCAGGAAGAGCTGTCCCCAATCTTTTTGGCAACAGAGATGGGTTTCATCTTGGGCAGTTTCATCCCAAAACCAGTTGGGATGGTTTTGGGATGAAACTGTTCTGTCTCAGATCATCAGACATTAGTTAGGTTCTCATAAGGAGTGCACAACCTAGATCCCTCGCATGTGCAGTTCACAATAGGGTTCAAGCTCCTGTGAGAATCTAATGTTGGCTGATGTGACAGGAGGCAGAGCTCAGGTGGTAATACTCACTTGCCTGCCGCTTATCTCCTGCTGTGCAGCCCAGTTCCTAACAGACCACAGACCAGTATCAGTCCACAGCCTGGGGGTTAGAGACCACTGCTCAGGAAGGTAAGAGCCAAGCGCAGTAGCAGCATGCCAGCAAAGAATCCTATCAGGTACATTAGGAGATAGCTTAACACCTTTGGAATCCAGGGTCCTCTGGTAGGAAGATATTCTACCGAATCTGCAAGCCAAAGTTTCTGTGTATGTAAGGAATTTATTTTACTTAGCTCAGGGGTTATGGTCCTCTGCGTAAGAACCCCAGATATGTCTGGGGTAAGACATGGAAGGAGAGGGAAGAACGTTGGGCATGGAGAATCATCCCTGAGACACTGCAGAAGGGGTAAGAGAGTCCCCCCTGTGTAAAACATAATTACATAAGAATTAAATTTTGATCTTTTTCATGGAATGGTAACCTACGTGACACATACTAAGAACTTAAAATATTTGAGTAAATAAATTAGTGAATAATGTATTAACACATAGTGTGAGAGATCAGAGGAGACTACTAACATTAATGATGATTTCAGGTGTTAAAGCAAACACATTATGTACAAGTTTTATTCTGAGTGTCTAAAAAGACATCATATCCAGCTAATATAAACAATTTTTCAATTATACCTAATATTCATGGAGCACAATAATGACTTTTTCAAAACTGAGGCATTAAATGTATTCCAGGGATACAGACTTTGTCTTAATATTTTATGAACAAAATAATCATTGGAGCTACCTAGTAAAGGAATAGGATACCTTTTTTAGATGTTTACATGATAGAAAGTAGTCAAGCTTTAAGACTGGTGAAAACTCTCCAGGCATATTGTGGAAGACTCCTACAATGAGTGGAAGATTTTAAACTCTAAGGTCCTTTTATTTTGTTTTGTTATTGAGACAGAGTCTCACTCTGTCGCCCACGCTGGAGTGCCATCGCAGCTCACTGCAACCTTCACCTCCTTGTTTCAAGCAATTCCCCTGCCTCAGCCTCCTGAGTAGCTGGGATTACAGGTGCATACCACCAGGCCCGGCTAATTTTTGTGTGTTTTTAGTAGACATGGGATTTCTCCATGTTGGCCAGACTGGCCTCCAACTCCTGACCTCAGGCAATCTGCCCGCCTCGGCCTCCCAGAGTGCTGGGATTACCGGCATGAGCCACTGTGCCAAGCCTAAAGGTTCTTTTTTAATTCTAAAATTCCATGATACTGCTTTGGGATTTAAACAATTAAGTGAAAACCTGACTGTAGACAGAGACAGTTCGATGCTCTCCAGAGGCACATCCAGGCACAGCACATATGATCTGGGTGGATTAAAGTTCTGTTGAATCACACTGACGGAAGCAGCACTGGCATGTATTGAAGTTTCCTAAAAGAATTCAATTTATATTGATTTAGTTCAAGCACTGTAAAGTCTAAGTTGTAAAAATGGAGTCAATTTCTATTAATTTGATGTTAAAACTTTTACTAAGCATTCTCAATTTTCCCTCTTTTTAAAAGAAAAATTGGCTTTTTCTATGTCAGAAAATAATTGAAGCAAAAAGATTAAGTTCTGAGAGTTTATATAAAAACATTCATGCACTTGTCATTTAGGAGACACTCAGAAAATGTTAGCTGTATTGTACTGAGGCACAAATACTCACGTATTTGGTAAGGGTTTGTTTTCCTTCAATAACAGAAGGAGTATTTGTTTTGTTCATTTCTGTGACCTTGGCACCTGGTGCTCAACAAATATTAAGTGAAAACTCAATTGTGCTGTGGTAAAATAATACAGTAAAATACTATTCTAATCATATTCTACTTTTCCCCACCTAATTTCTCATAATAATCATACATTTCAGTAATAGCTCATTTTACTTTAGCAAATATATCGATATTCATGATATTATGGGGTCACACCTATATAGGTAGAGAATATTATTCCTGTTTTACCAATGAAGAAAAACAGAGTTTCAGAGAGATTAAATAATCACATTAGTGACTAGGATACAAATCCTTGCTTCAAGATTCCACGTTCAGGACATTTTCTAATAAACATGAGGGTTTAGGCCAGCTTCAGAGGTACAGATCAAGAAAAGAGAAAGCCTGAACAATTTCTTCTGCATTTGATGCCTTTTTGCTTTCTTTTGCTTTGACTTTGTGTCTTCTACAAGCCTGCAGTGTAATCCCTATTTCTTCAGTATCTGCTTGCAATCGCTGTTACATTTTTATGCTATTTGTGGATACAAATGGTAAGAACTATTTCTTTCACTCCAGTAAGACTATCCAAGTTTCCAAAAGTAAGATTTTTCCAACAATATATATTCATTATGGATCTGGGGCACTGGAGGAGCCTCAAGAGAACGATTGTTCCTATAGTAGTAAAATGTTCCAACTACCTGAAACATATGGTTGTCTACACTGTTTTTAGGAATTTCCTTTAAGTAGCCTACTTCAGTGGTTGTACAGTGAAAAATTCTTCCCCACATATAGACAAATTTTCTCTGGGTCTGTGTGAAGCCTATTACGTTTCTGTCCTCTATGGAAATGAAGGACATCTGCATCTTTTCTTCTTGAGTAGTACTTACAACATAAAAAAGCTGTGATCTCCTCACTCTTCTTTCTCTCGTACCTCTTCCTAACCATTGCAAGTAAACTTGAAGAGAATGATAATTATCTAGGCACTTAAGTTAGAGGCATTGGAAAGATTGACTTCTCTTGCTTTTGTAGTAATTGTTTTGAGTACTTTTGTTTTTTTAGGAAGAAATTTCCTAGGTCTAATATAGCAGGCATATGACCATCTATTAACCTTTTATAAGCCAGACCTACAAGAATATTACAGGAAAATGCTGTGGTTTAGAGGAGAGGCAGAGCACTTGATGGTAGGACTGAGAGGACCCTAGGGCAACAGGGTAGGAGCTTTGGTAGGATCTGAATAGTCACCAATACACAGAAGAAAAGACAGACACCAAATATGGGCAAAATGGTATAGAAATTGTCTTACTTGCATCAGAGTCTTGCATAGGCTAATAAGAATTAATTTTGTCAGCAGGAAAAAGTATCCAAGTTCTGATGATCAAAGAGTACAAGACATTCTCTGTCCCTTATCCATATTCTTTTTCCCTTTGGGGGCCTGGTTGAGTGGTTCAGACATCCATCTCCCTTTCTCTGTCCCCCACTCCAAAGAAGTTTTGTCACTAAATTTAGCAACAGGAAGAAAGAAGTAAAATCATCCAGGTGCCATCCTTAGGGCCACTGCCATTCACTTAAGAAACTTTCCCCTCAAAATGGAGACGTAGAAGCAGGCAAGGGTAAGGAAGTACTGGGGAGAAGCATGGCGTGGTCTCTGCAATCTATTGCAGTGATTTCCGGTCTCCCACCCACTGCCCCATCTGAGAACAGTGGGAGGATTGACTTGGACTCTCCTCTTACTTCCCTCCCTCTGTGAGCCCACAGCCAGCTCCCCAATCCTCTAGTCTTAGCCTCCTTGCCAGCTGCTCCCTTGGCCATTTTATTCTGGCATAAACTGAACAGGCAACTAGTTCTTCATCAATTAGAAGCAGTTGAAAAGGAATGAGCTCCTCAAGGGCCTCTGAGGATCAAGGAAGCATCCAAAGAAAGCAAACCTGGAGTGGTTTCCATGGAGTTGTGCAGCCTGGCAGTAGAAGGGGATAACTTTATTTCCAAAACACTTGAATTACCCTAGTAGCTTGTTAACACACTGCTCAGAGTAACTAACACAATTGTTTTTAATTTTCTGAGAACAATAGATTCATTTCACTGGGCTGACAGTGGGACAGAGTGAGAACAAGAATAGGAAGAAAATCCTTTTTCACACACACCTGTGCCCTCCTTACTTTCATGGAAGTGAGACATAAATAGCCTTTAAGTGGCCACCATAGTTCTAACATCAAGGAGCTAGAATATTTTCATATTTAGACATCGGTAGATTACATGCTTTTAAATATTCTATTTTCATTTTAAAAGCATGAGCATATTTTAGAGGATGCTCTAAATTTTTATTTTGAGATTATCAATAGATCTTATGTTTAAGTATTTTAACCTTTATTGTAACACACAGCACAGAACAAAGAGCCACATAGAACAAGTGTAAGGATCACCAAAGTCATCAAAGAAAACTTTGCCAGTCACCCCCAGAAGTTCCTCCATACGTCTCATCAGTCAGAACCCCCACCCTCCCTCCAAAGTGACTTTTGTTGTAAGCACTTCTTTGCATTTCCTGATAGTTGTTCATGCCCTAGATTGGATCCTTGGACATCAGGTGTCTTTTGCTCATTTTCTTTTAATGTGACGTCTTTTAAAGTCCCTTTTAATTTACAAGTCCCTTCTGTACTTTATTATCTTTTTAAGAGCAAGCATTGCTTAGTTGTAGAGTCTCTGACAGCCTGGATTTTTCTGATTGAGGATGGACACGGTGTGATTCCACATATCCTTCTGTGTTCCTGCAAGTTGACCTCTGTGTCTAGAGACTGGACTCAGGTTTCATCCTTGAGGCAAGATGATAGGTAGGGTCAGTGGGGAGATTTCATAGAGGCTCTGGTGCATCTGTTTAGTCCTTCCTCCATTCCCATGCGCCTCTTCTACATAGACGCCAATCACACAAAGAACTCACAGCTGTTTGTGGCACTTCCGGCATTATCCAGTTTTGGGATTCAAGGAGCTGCCTTGACACCTGTCTCATGGTAAATGTTTTCCTCAGGTTTCCGGCCTCAGTAAGTAGTTGCTTTGTGTGTCTCTGTGTGGATTTGGGAGAATCCAAAAATCAGGCTGCCATCTCGCACACATCTTCCTAGAATTCTGTCAAGTATGATTCCCTTTTAATCATATTGAATGCATTTTGAAGTTATTGATACCTCAATTCTTGATGAGAAAAACACTTGACACAAATCACTTTACTGGCAACTTTTGAAGAACACACTCTGTATGGTGAAAGATGCTTATCTGGTTGTTCATTATTCCACAGTTAAATTGCTGCCAGAACTGTTTGTGGCACTGCATTCATTCTTAGACATATATAGAAAATCACTTGTTTAACATTCCAGTGTGGATCTATACGCACTCCCACTCCTGAAACCATTCACATGTCGATAGTAAAAACACAAAGAACTGGCCAGGCGCAGTGGCTCACGCCTGTTATCCCAACAGTTTAGGAGGCCAAGGCAGGCAGATCACCTGAGGCCAGGAGTTTGAGACCATCCTGGGCAATATGGTGAAACCCCCATCTCTACAGAAAAATACAAAAATTAGCCAGGTGTAGTGGCAGGCACCTGGAATCCCAGCTACTTGGGAGGCTGAGGCAGGAGAATCACTTGAAACAGGAGGCAGAGGTTGCAGTGAGCTGAGGTCACAGCACTGCACTCCAGTCTGGGAGACAGAGGGAGAGTCCAAGAAACAAAGAACTTCTGTCTAGATAGACTTTATTGAAAGCTTACACCTGAGCATGTTTTTGTTTGTTTGTTTTTTCTACCTGAGTGCAGCCTTCCCACTCTTTGTTACCAATATCTAAATATTCTTTCCCACTTCTTGAGAGCCTGTGATACTCTCTGGATTCAGATGCCTGGTACCCGGTTTTCCAGGCCTTGATCTGCCTCTGACGCTTTCACCCTCAGCTTGTTGATGTGAGAGCTGAACTCATGCCCATCGTTTTATGGAGTCAGTCTTTTCTTCACCCTACAGTAGACTGGTTGATCTCTGTTGTCATCCATGTCCCGGCATTGTGTATATCACAATGCGGCCTGATGACACTGTCACGTGTCATCTAAAATTTCTAAAAGTATGAGTAAAAGAATGCATAGTTTCCTACCGCATAGATGAACTAAAATGTACTTAGTTGTGCATCTAATACCTGTAGTTTACTTAGATTTTCCATTAAGAAACACAACTAAGTTTGAAATTACTTTTTTCCTTAAACCAGGAAAGAGGAAGAAAAAAAAAAAAAAAGAGCTGTAACACCTCTGAGTTTAGGTGCATAATTTATTGTAAACACTTTATTTTGAGAGGGGCAGTTGCAGTTTTGGGGAATCACTGATACGTGTCTCCTCAAGGGGCTAACCTTCCTGGGGAACTCCCCTGCTTCCTCAGTAAAAACTCCAATTCTAAATATTGATTCCAGAAAACAAGAGGCCACCCCTGTGAGGTCAGACTCCCCACTAATCTTGTCACCTCTACAGTCAGCAGTTCCCCTAAGACCTCTTTATTTCTGGTGGGATAATATTTCCACTTGAATACCTCTTTCCAGTGCCAGCACAGGGCAATACTGTGCCAGCAGTGTTCTGGAGGACTTTGAGTTGTTCAGATGTTATTATTCTGACAGGACATTGAAGAGGAAGGTCTTGAGAAATCAAACAAAATAAAGTTCTCCTCATGCTTAAAATGTAAAGTCTAAAACCTAATAAATGCTCTGGACCCAGGCCTACCTAATTAACAAAACTGCACTTCCTGTACATGTACCCCGCAACTTAAAAAAAAAAAAATGTAAAATACAACTGGGGGAAAAAACCAGCTCTGTTCTGTGTTGAGATGGGTAATTGCCTCATCTCCAAAGGATGCTACATCAGCAGGGGAACTCATTGGGGGTTTATTCCCAGCTTGGAGTTAAGATTCACTGCCTGAGACAAGAAACAAGACCTGCTGGGTAGTAAAGCTGGAGGGAGAAGTGAGCAGTGGGAAGCTCACAAGCAGGTAAACAGTGGCCCCAGGGGAAGGTCAAACAATCAGCAACCAATTTGTCTGATTGGCAGCTTATTCAGTTCTAACTGGATCAGACAGCTGAGTTCCAAGAGGAGCCATTGTCCCTAGAATGGTAGCTTCAACAGTGCAGTGTAGAATCACTGAAATTGGTTTTAAGCCTACTCCAGCACTCTGAGCCAATCCCCAGTCTTAATGAGGTGCTCCTCCTGTGTGCTTCCAAAGCCCCCTGTGTTTCCTATGATAGCACAGATCCCGCTGGATATTGTCTACTTATCCTTTCAAGAGCTCAGAAGCTCTCAGAAAGACTTTTTCGTCTTGCTTTGGAGCCCCCATACTTGTAGTTCTTAACCTTGGCTGCATATCAAAAACACCTACAGCACTTTTTTTCAAAAATGTAGCTGCTGGAGCTCTACTTCCAAAATGCTAATGTAATTGTCTGGACATGGAGCCCATTCTTGTTTTAAAGTTCCTCAGGTGTTTCCAGTATGTGGAGAGGATCGGGAATCATCCTAACCAAGTTTTAATGCTTGAGATATAGGTGCCCAGTGAAGGTTTGAGGGATGATGACTGAATCAGTCCTGGGTAGAGCACTGTCTGCCTCTGCCTTCTTTAAGAAGCCAAAGGCATCTGTGTGGAAAACCATTACATTACATTGCTAGGCTACTCCTGTTTCTCACTTCTGGTGAGAAAGACTTTGCAAAATAAAACAAATCTGTCATTGGCTATTGGTTATTGTTATTAAAGTATAAAAGAAAAGTACATTTAGTGAGCAAATATTCTATTGCTTGTCATTGTAACAGGTAGTCTTAGATTCTACATTACATTTCTCTGAAGTTGAATCAGTATTATGCTTTTCAGCACAGATTTCTAGCAAGGACCTAATACTTGGAATTTTATTGAAAATGACAGAATATGATATGACAAACTTTGCCAAATTTGGCAAGATTTCGCAAAACAAATTTATAACTTGAATTTATTTTGAAACAAATTTAAGAATGCATGTGTTCCATATTTGATCAGTAGATAATTTCAAAGGTCATATGATCCTATGAATCATCTGTGGGTTTCTTAGGGAAACCTAGGGAGTCAAACTTAATTTGTCATTTAGCCTTAATTTTTAAAAAGAAAGAAACTTGAGCTATGCAAGTGCATTACACAAACCCAGAGTTTCAGAGCGAGTACGCCTTAGAAATAATGTTAACCACCAATGTTTGAGGATTTGTATGCACTGTACTAAGTGGTTCACATTGTTCAATCCTCACGGTACTGTTAAAAGGAAAAAGCTATTTCATTTTTCCAATGAGGAACTAAGAGTTAAAGAGATTAAGGAACTGCTCAAAGTCATGCTGAGTTAGGAGCTAAATCTCATTCTTGGGCATTGGACCCTAGAGCCTGTGGTGTCAAACCCTCTTCTGTGCTCCAATACTACTGGGACCATATTGAGTCGAAGGTGCTGCATTAGCCACAGGAATTACACAGATGAATGTGTCACATACTCTGTCCTTAGCTTGCAATTTACAGAATTGGAAATCTATGTAGTTTGTATGCAAATGACTATAATCAAAATAGAAAATACTAAGCTTTAAAAATTTATAAACAGTCATGGTTTATAAAGAGACTATTTCCTGTGGAGAAATCAAGGAAGGTTTTGTGGGAAACAAATTGGCATTTACATCAGCTTCAAATCCTAAATTTACTTTTTTAAAACTTTTAATAATAAATTTGACTAAATGTATTGGTATCTAGTTCTGTGACAAATCCCGCATTATGAATGCAACTAATGGTTGGTGGTGACAGATGTATGATACCAAATAGTTGAAGAGTAGAATGAATTTTAAGAATGTGAGAGAATCTTGGTTTGCAAGTGAGAACCAACCCCAGATTACAGGGATATACTGGGCCACAGAAATTACTAGAAGCCAGTATTTCAACTTCAGAACATTGTTTCTTATCTCTATTTCCCCATGATTGTTTGCCCTTTTTCCGAGTCAGTTCAGTACAGTTTTTAGAAAGAAAAAATATTTTTAATCCTATCTTCTACCTGGGAGTTCCTCAGCACAGTTTGAATTTAGGAGATTGTTAGAGTGACAGTTCTTATAGAGAATACAGTCTTTAGAAGTTGAGATCATTTTTTATTTTTTAATGCTTCAGACAATGCATTAGTTCATTCTCACACTGCTATAAAGAACTACCTGAGGCCACCAGGTAATTTATGAAGAAAAGAGGGTTAATTGACTCAGAGTTATGCAAGCTGTACATAAAGCATGGCTGGGAGACCTCAGGAAACTTAGAATTATGGCAAAAGTCAGAGGGGAAGCAAGCACATCTTTCCATTCTAGACAGGAGAGACAGAGGGAAGGGGGAGGTCCTACACACTTCAAACGAGCAGATCTCTTGAGAACCCATTCACTATCACAAGAACAGCAAGGGGGAAATCTGTTCCCATTATCCAATCACCTCCCACCGGTTCTCTCTCTCAACACTGGGGATTATAATTCAATGTAAGATTTAGGTGGGGACACAGAGCCAAACCATATCAAACAAACAGTAGTTTTTATTTTTGTGTATTTATTTCATAACTTAAGGTCTCCTCAAAAGGCACGTGCTCTCCTTGCATTTATTAGAAAAAACAAAAAGCCAGTTTGTCTCCACTAAACAGATGAAGTTCAAGATTTTTGGAAGACAGTAGCATTACCGGATAAGTCAAAAACTGAAATCATGTCTATGTATTCCAGATCTTTTCCAAAAAAAAAATAACTTAAAGTTTACTATAAACATTAAATGAGTTGTTAAAACTAATTGAACAGAAATTAAATAGATCATCTTATTCAAATCTAAACAAAAGGACATAAAGGAATTAACATTCATAAGCACCAAATATGTTACTGTGATTTCAACCAGTGTCACCTCGTTTGTCCTCATGATCTTGTGAAGGGAATGTGATTATTTTATTTCCAAAGATAATAAAACATGAATCTCAGGAATGCTAAAATGGTTGCCCAGAGCACAGATATGTAGTATAGCCAGAATTCAAATGCAAATCTTTCAGATCACAAAAATATCTTCCAGTAGAGTTATTTATGTATATATTTTATTCACTTCTCTGAAGGTACAGGATATGATGCACTCATTTTTATTTTTGCTTTTTCATTTATATTTCTCAACACCTAGCAAAGTGGCAGGTTTAATGTGTTAACAAACAAATGAAGAAATCATGTTTATTTTTAGTCTATATTTTTTATATATTTCAGATTCCAAATTCTTATTCAGCACTGTGTCACAATGGAAAACAAAATACACTAAGGAAGAAAAAAAACACTGAGGTTTATTGCATTACACCCTCTGTTGACTGTATCTGCTGGAAAATGAAACCATATATATTCTCTATTTCTCTTCTGACAAATGTTATTCAGTCTGTTCATTACAGTTCCTTATCTTGCTATACTGTCCTTGCTGAATTACGTTAGATTAGACCAACTCTTGTTTTAAAAGGTCAGAGCAGTACATTACCAAGCCCTGTTGCCTTTTCTGTAGGACAGTTAATTTGTGTATGCCTGCTTCCTGCAGAGTGGCTGCTTCAAAGTGATGGTGAGTTACATTTTACTGTTTCAACATTAGCTTCTAATGTTTCTAAGGCTCTGGTATTAAATGAGTTCTCAGTCAAATGTTCTGAACCCTGGTAACTACTGCTGATAATTGTGGTCATCTCTTAGACGTGTTTGCATTGTTGTCCATAACTAAGCTGATTTCTTTTCATTTTTATTGGCTTTTTACTGCTGCTGCTTGAGTATTCTGCTGGGTGAGCATTCTTGATTGATGACTGGAATGAAGTCAGTTCTGTCTTCTGCTGTCACCCCGGTACCAATTATTGGATCACTGTGGACCGTGCTCCATCTACCCATTGATGTACATTACCAATTTTCCTCTCAGCACTGTTCAGTTACTCACTCACATGCTCACAAATTCAGCAATTTGTTCATGATAGCTGCTTGGCAGGGTGGATAACATCCTGGTCAAAATGACTGAGCCACATCAGTGATGTATGTATTCTCCAGACAGGGAAAGCACAAGGTTTTAAATCAGTGAACTGAACTTGTCATCTATATTTTCTTGTTCTAAATTTTCTGGTTCTTTTTAATATGTTTAAACATTTTAATTATGTGCTAGATGTTTCTTAAACAGTTCAGATGAGAGTGTATGATAGCACAAAGCTAATACACTCAGCCAACACCATCTCTGTGTGCACTGTTTATTCTCCCAGACCTTTAATCATACATGTATAATACTTCTTTCTTCCCCCTAAAATTGAGTAATATGCATGTAATTGTCCAGTCTCATGCTGTTAATAAAGACATATCTGAGACTGGGTAATTGAAAAAGGAAAAAGGTTTAATTGACTCACAGTTCAACATGGCTGGGGAGGCCTCAGGAAACTTACAATTATGGCAGAAAGGGAAGCAAACATGTGCTTCTTCACATGGTGGCAGGAAAGAGAAGTGCCAAGCAAAGGGGAAAAAGCTCCTTATAAAACCATCAGATCTCATGATAACTCTCTCACTGTCATAAGAACAGCATGGGAGAACTGCCCCATGATTCAGTTACTTCCTACCAGGTCCCTCCCATGACATGGGGAGATTATAGGAACCACAATTCAAGATGAGATTTGGGTAGGGACACAGCCAAACCATATCAGAGCGTACTGTAGTTTTTTTTTAAATAGACCTTCATATCTTATATACAAAAGAGTTCCTTCACTGTTTAGTGTGAATTCACTCTTTTGGTGTGAATTCACAGTGTTTCGTATGATATTCATATGATATATGATGAGGTACTCACTATTTTACTACTAATAGATATATTGGTTGTCTTTAGCTTTTTTTTTTTTTTTTTTTTTTGCTTTTGAGACAGAGTCTTGCTCTGTCACCCAGGCAGGAGTGCAGAGGCGTGATCTTGGCTCACTGCAACTTCTGCCTTCCAGGTTCAAGCAGTTCTCCTGCCTCTGCCTCCCGAGTAGCTGGAATTACAGGCACCATGACTGGCTAATTTTTTGTATTTTTAGTAGAGGCATGGTTTCACGATGTTGGCCAGGCTGGTCTCAAACTCCTGACCTCAGGTGATCCACCCACCTCTAAAAATGTTAGCCATATGTGTCTTTGTGTATTTGTGCAAGTGTTTCTGTAAGACAGGTTTATAGAAACTGCTAGGTAAACAGGGATGAATAGTTTGATGTTTTAATAAGCAATCACCAAAATAATAGGTAGCAAATAGACTTTACATATGCCAGGTATTTTGAGTTCTTTACAAGTGGTAACTCATTTAATCTTTACAACAATTGAAATAGGTAAGAACTATTAACTCTTATTTTACAGATGTGGGATTTGAGATTAAGTAACTTGTACAACATCACCTAGCTGATATTTAGTGAAGCCTGGATTCAAACCTAGGCAGTATGGCCCAGAGACTGTCACGTACCTTCTATATACACTGAATCACTGTTAGTTTTCATCTCCAAAATTTGTGTTTCAATGACCAGTTTTCGTTTTTCTATCAGTTATTCCAACAATTTGACCAATAGTAAGAAATAAAAAATTTTAGACAACTGTATTTTTTTTAAATTTAGCATTAAAACTGTTTTAATCTTGGCATAACTTCATGATGTAATAGGTTTGATCTGTAGAAAATCACAGGAATACACAATGAAGTGGCATATTAAGTGACAAAATGGATGGTATGGAGAGAATACAGTAGCTACAAGTGGCCATCAGTAGTGTTGGTTGGAGTGATTGGAGAAGCTATGCGGAGGTGGCAGAGCTTGGATGTGGAGTAGTATTTGCATATGTGCAAGGAAGGTTTGTAAAAAGGGATATTGTTGAGTGTGATAAGAGGTAAATTCATTTATAATTGATAGGAGAACAATTTCTAAAGCTTAGGATTAAATTTAAAATTTCCACTCAAATCAGCAAGAGCCCTTGGGTTTAGAAGGGGTTAACAGGATGCAATTGGTATATTGGGAAACTTAGTCCTACTGCATTAAATAAAATAAAGACTAAAACTATATAAAGAACAATGGACATGATTTAGTTACTGGTTAGGGTCAATAAATAAAAACAAGATAAATCCCATGGTTGCCAATGATTGGAGCTTGAATGGTAGGAAAATATTAGCAAGGTTGAAAATGGGGAAGATAAACACTTGGAGGTATTTTGAGAATATGAAAAATTAACTTTGAGGTTCCACTAAAATGAAAACATGGAAGGATATTCCTTAGGCTATTAGAAATGGAGTTCAATTGAAAGATCAGGGGAGGGACTAACAGTACAAATATTAAAACGATTAAAGTTCGAGAATAGAGAAAGGAGAGTGAAAAGCCAAGAGCTCACAATAGTGGATGATGGCACATAACAAAAAGCTAAACGAAGAAAAAAAAAGGAAGCTACAATAAGTAATGCAGAGAAGTAGACAGTTAATCAACCACATACAGGCCAAAGACATAGCAAATACCAAGGACCTGAAAAAACACATATGGCTGGCTAAAAAAAAATCACTGGAGACTCCCAATTTTCAGCAGAATTATGCTTGAAGAGAAAAGAAAAAAGTGACAGTACATTAAAGAAATCTGATTAAGATAACACCTGAAGAGGTCCATCCATAGATTGGTTGAGTTCTTATTTCTGAAATAATCTCTGGATGAACTTTTAAGAATCCTGAACGATTCAACTATTTTAAACTCTTCTGGAAAAGTATATGCATATACTCGTTTGAAACCCTATCAAGTTTCTTGATAACTGTTATACTTTAGCCAATATTAAATCAAGCTCTCTTAACACACGTTTTGAAATCTTCTAACTACATTTATTTTATTTAAAAAGTAACATGCGATTGGAAAACAATAGAAAATACAGAGTATAAAGATAATACTCAAAAAAAATTAAGCTTTTGTTATATTTTTTGTAATTTAATCTTATTTTAAATGTTTCATCAGGCTTATACACAATTAATTTATCCATTCACATGACCTTGCAACATAAATATTTTACATAATATTAACTCTGAACTGTCATGTTTACAACTGTTGCACTGATCACATGGATATCTCATTTAATGATTTACTCAGCAATTACAAAATAAGTTTATTTCTCATTTTCAAACAGAATTTTATAAAACACCATCTTTCACATATATTTTGAATAGTTTCATAGTTGAAATTAATAAACTCAAATATGCAGAAAGCATGTAATACCCAAGTTGCTTTCCACCCAGAATCATACTTTTCATTTTTATTCCCATCAGTCATGGACTCAAGTAGTTACATTTTTGACAAAATCTCCAGCATTAGGTGGTTGTATTTGTTTAAAAAATATGCTAAAATATATGCTAATATGATAAGCCATACTAGACACCTTATTTAAATGTTACACATTTTCCACATGAACCAGTTAAATTTCTTTTTGTGAATTATCTATTTCTTCATTTAGAGTTTATTTGTATGACTTCTTTATACATTGAGGAGAGTAACCTTCTTGAAATCTGTAACATCTGTCGCAAAACATTTTCCCAGTTGACAGACTGATCTACAAATGTTTTGTTTTTAAGTTTGTGATTTGATTTTGATTTCAAGTTCCAAAAGATTTTCCACATGCAGATATCAAATGATTCAAGTTTAACTTTTTCCCCATTAGTAAAAACTTCTCCTAGAACATTTAATTGAATAATTGTGTTCTCACTGATTCCATTTATTCTAATTTCGCATAGTCTTATTTTGTTTGCTTTAAAACGCAATTTTTAATGACTTACATGGGAATATGAAATTGTTGTTGCAAAAGAAGTGGGTATTTTTGAAAAATCACATTTAAAAGCTACCCTCCAAATATGAATAATCTACGCTTTGAATAGGAATGAGCATTGAATTTTATACTTTGACATATTTATTAGGGTAATAGTTTAGACCAACCTTTTCTTGTTACTATAAAAGTTTTAATAAGCTTTATTTGATTAAAGGCTTGCATTTTGTCAGTATTTCACTTAGGATTTTTATACTTATATGAATTAGGTCAGTGGGGTCTTAATTTTGTGCTCTCCATGTCACCTTTATTTAAAGGTTATATTCACATAAAATTAGGAGATAATTTTTCTCTCCACTAAAGAACAAGAGACTTTTGTTTTTTTATACTTTAAGTTGTAGGGTACATGTGCACAATGTGCAGGTTTGTTACATAGGTATACATGTGCCATGTTGGTGTGCTGCACCCATTAACTGGTCATTCACATTAAGTATATCTTCTAATGCTATCCCTCCCCCAACCCCACAACAGGCCCTGGTGTGTGATGTTCCCCTTCCTGTGTCCAAGTGTTCTCATTGTTCAGTTCCCACCTATAAGTGAGAACATGTGGTGTTTGATTTTCTGTTCTTGAGATAGTTTGCTGAGAATGATGGTTTCCAGCTGCATCTATGTCCCTACAAAGGACACTAACTCATCCTTTTTTATGGCTGCATGGTATTCCATGGTGTATATGTGCCACATTTTCTTAATCCAGTCTGTCACTGATGGACATTTGGGTTGGTTCCCAGTCTGTGCTACTGTGAATAGTGCCGCAATAAACATGCATGTGCATGTGTCTTTATAGCAGCATGATTTATAATTCTTTGGGTATATACCCAGTAATGGGATGGCTGGGTCAAATTGTATTTCTAGTTCTAGATCCTTGGGGAATCACCACACTGTCTTCCACAATGGTTGAACTAGTTTACAGTCCCACCAACAGTATAAAAGTGTTCCTATTTCTCCACACCCTCTCCAGCACCTGTTGTTTCCTCACTTTTTAATGATCGCCATTCTAACTGGTGTGAGATGGTATTTCATTGTGGTTTTGATTTGCATTTCTCTGGTGGCCAGGGATGAACATTTTTTCATATGTCTGTTGGCTGCATAAATGTCTTCTTTTGAGAAGTATCTGTTCATATCCTTTGCCCAATTTTTGATAGGGTTGTTTTTTTCTTGTAAATTTGCTTGAGTTCTTTGTAGGATCTGGATATCAGCCCTTTGTCAGATGAGTTGATTGCAAAAATTTTCTCCCATTCTGTAGGTTGCCTGTTCACTCTGATGGTAGTTTCTTTTGCTGTGCAGATGCTCTTTAGTTTCATTAGATGGCATTTGTCAATTTTGGCTTTTGTTGCCCTTGCCATTGCTTTTGGTGTTTTAGACATGAAGTTCTTGCCCATGCCTATGTCCTGAATGGTATTACCTAGGTTTTCTTCTAGGGTTTTTATGGTATTAGGTCTAACATTTAAGTCTCTAATCCATCTTGAATTAATTTTTGTATAAGGAGTAAGGAAAGGATCCAGTTTCAGCTTTCTACTTATGGCTAGCCAGTTTTCCCAGCACCATTTATTAAGCAGGGAATCTTTTCCCCATTTCTTGTTTTTCTCAGGTTTGTCAAAGATCAGATGGCTGTAGATGTGTGGTATTATTTCTGAGGGCTCTGTTCTATTCCATTGGTCTATATCCCTGTTTTGGTACCAGTACCATGCTGTTTTGGTTACTGTAGCCTTGTAGTATAGTTTGAAGTCAGGTAGCATGATGCCTCCAGCTTTGTTCTTTTTGCTTAGGATTGTCTTGGAGATGCGGGCTCTGTTTTGGTTCCATATGAACTTTAAAGCAGTTTTTTCCAATTCTGTGAAGAAACTCACTGGTAGCTTGATGGGGATGGCATTGAATCTATCAATTACCTTGGGCAGTATGGTCATTTTCACAATATTGATTCTTCCTATCCATGAGCATGGTATGTTCTTCCATTTGTTTGTGTCCTCTTTTATTTCACTGAGTAGTGATTTGTAGTTCTCCTTGAAGAGGTCCTTCACATCCCTTGTAAGTTGGATTCCTAGGTATTGTATTCTATCTGAAGCAATTGTGAATGGGAGTTCACTCATGATTTGGCTCTCTGTTTGTCTGTTATTGGTGTATAAGAATGCTTGTGATTTTTGCACATTGATTTTGTATCCTGAGACTTTGCTGAAGTTGCTTATCAGCTTAAGGAGATTTTGGGCTGAGACAATGGGGTTTTCTAAATATACAATCATGTCATCTGCAAACAGGGACAATTTGACTTCTTTTCCTAACTGAATACCCTTGATTTCTTTCTCTTGCCTGATTGCCCTGGCTAGAACTTTCAGCACTATGTTGAATAGGAGTGATGAGAGAGGGCATCCCTGTCTTGTGCCAGTTTTCAAAGGGAATGCTTCGTTTTTGCCCATTCAGTATGATAGTGTCTGTGGGTTTGTCATAAATAGCTCTTATTATTTTGAGGTACGTTCCATCAATACCGAATTTATTGAGAGTTTTTAGCATGAAGGGCTGTTGAATTTTGTCAAAGGCCTTTTCTGCATTTATTGAGATAATCATGTGGTTTTTGTCTTTGGTTCTGTTTATATGCTGGATTACGTTTATTGATTTGCGAATGTTGAACCAGCCTTGCATCCCAGGAATAAAGCCCATTTGATCATGGTGGATAAGCTTTTTGATGTGCTGCTGGATTCAGTTTGCCAGTATTTTATTGAAGATTTTTGCATCGATGTTCATCAGGGATATTGGTCTAAAATTCTTTTTTGTTGTGTCTCTGCCAGGCTTTGGTATCAGGATGATGTGGGCCTCATAAAATGAGTTAGGGAGGATTCCCTCTTTTTCTATTGATTGGAGTAGTTTCAGAAGGAATGGTACCAGCTCCTCCTTGTACCTTTGGTAGAATTCAGCCGTGAATCCATCTGGTCCTGGACTTTTTTTGGTTGGTAGGCTATTAATTATTGCCTCAATTTCAGAGCCTATTGGTCTATTTAGGGATTCAACTTCTTCCTGGTTTAGTCTTGGGAGAGGGTATGTGTCCAGGAATTTATCCATTTCTTCTAGATTTTCTCTTTTATTCACGTAGAGGTGTTTGTAGTATTCTCTGATGGTAGTTTGTATTTCTGTGGGGTCGGTGCTGATATCCCCTTTTTCATTTTTTATTGCATCTATTTGATTTTTCTTTATTCTTGCTAGTGGTCTATCAATTTTGTTGATCTGTTCATAAAAACCAGCTCCTGGATTCATTGATTTTTTGGAGGGTTTTTTGTGTCTCTATCTCCTTCAGTTCTGCTCTGATCTTAGTTATTTCTTGCCTTCTGCTAGCTTTTGAATGTGTTTGCTCTTGCTTCTCTAGTTCTTTTAATTGTGATGTTAGGGTGTCAATTTTAGATCTTTCCAGCTTTCTCTTGTGGGCATTTAGTGCTATAAATTTCCCTCTACACACTGCTTTAAATGTGTCCCAGAGATTCTGGTATGTTGTATCTTTGTTCTCATTGGTTTCAAAGAACATCGTTATTTCTGCCTTCATTTCGTTATGTACCCAGTAGTCATTCAGGAGCAGGTTGTTCAGTTTTCATGTAGTTGAGTGGTTTTGAATGAATGTCTCAATCCTGAGTTCTAGTTTGATTGCACTGTGGTCTGAGAGACAGTTTGTTATAATTTCTGTTCTTTTACATTTGCTGAGGAGTGCTTTACTTCCAACTATGTGGTCAATTTTTGGAATAAAAATGTGATGTGCTGAGAAGACTGTATATTCTGTTGATTTGGGGTGGAGAGTTCTGTAGATGTCTATTAGGTCTGCTTGGTGCAGAGCTGAGTTCAATTCCTGGATATCCTTGTTAACTTTCTGTCTCGTTGATCTGTCTAGCATTGACAGTGGTGTGTTAAAATCTCCCATTATTATTGTATGGGAGCCTAAGTCTCTTTGTAAGTCTCTAAGGACTTGCTTTATCATTCCAGGTGTTCCTGTATTGGGTGCATATATATTTAGGATAGTTAGCTCTTGTTGAATTGATCCCTTTACCATTATGTAATGGCCTTCTTTGTCTCTTTTGATCTGTGTTGGTTTAAAGTCTGTTTTATCAGAGACTAGGATTACAATCCCTGCCTTTTTTGTTTTCCATTTGCTTGGTAGATCTTCCTCCATCCCTTTATTTTGAGCCTATGTGTGTCTCTGCAAATGACATGGGTCTCCTGAATATAGCACACTGATGGGTCTTGACTCTTTTTCCAATTTGCCAGTCTGTGTCTTTTAATTAGAGCATTTATCCCATTTACATTTAAGGTTAATATTGTTATGTGTGAACTTGATCCTGTCATTATGATGTTAGCTGGTTATTTTGCTCGTTAGTTGATGCAGTTTCTTCCTAGCATCGGTGGTCTTTACATTTTGGCATGTTTTTGCAGTGGCTGGTACTAGTTCCTTCCCATGTTTAGTGCTTCCTTCAGGGGCTCTTGTAGGGCAGGTCTGGTGGTGACAAAATCCCTCAGCATTTGCTTGTCTGTAAAGGATTTTATTTCTCCTTCACTTATGAAACTTAGTTTGGCTGGATATGAAATTCTGGGTTTGAGAATGTTGAATATTGGCCCCCAGTCTCTACTGGCTTGTAGGGTTTCTGCCGAGACATCTGCTGTTAGTCTGAATGGGCTTCCCTTTGTGGGTAACCCAACCTTTCTCTCTGGCTGCCCTTAAGATTTTTTCCTTCATTTCAACCCTGGTGAATCTGACAATTATGGGTCTTGGAGTTACTCTTCTCGAGGAGTATCTTTGTGGCATTCTCTGTATTTCCTGAATTTGAATGTTGGCCTGCCTTTCTAGGTTGGGGACGTTCTCCTGGATAATATCCTGCAGACTGTTTTCCAGCTTGGTGCCATTCTCCCCGTCACTTTCAGGTACACCAGTCAGATGTAGATTTGGTCTTTTCACATAGTCCCATATTTCTTGGATGCTTTGTTCATTTCTTTTTACTCCTTTTTCTCTAAACTTCACTTCATTTTGTTCATTTGATCTTCAGTTACTGAAGCTTGTGCATTTGTCACGTAACTCTCATGCCATGGTTTTCAACTCTATCAGGTCATTTAAGGACTTCTCTGCTTTGGTTATTCTAGTTAGCCATTCGTCAAATCTTTTGTCAAGGTTTTTAGTTTCTTTGTGCTGGGTTCGTATTTCCTCCTTTAGCTCAGACAAGTTGGATCAACTGAAGCCTTCTTCTCTCAACTCGTCAAAGTCATTCTCCATCCAGCTTTGTTCCGTTGCTGGTGATGAGCTGTGTTTCTTTGGAGGGGGAGATGCACTCTGATTTTTTGAATTTCCAGCTTTTCTGCACTGCTTTTTCCCCATCTTTGTGGTTTATCTACCTTTGGTCTTTGATGATGGTGACGTACAGATGGGGTTTTGGTGTGGGTGTCCTTTCTGTTTGTTAGTTTTCCTTCTAACAGTCAGGACCCTCAGCTGCAGGTCTGTTGGAGTTTACTCGAGGTTGACTCCAGACCCTGTTTGCCTGGGTATCAGCAGCAGAGGCTGCAGAAGAGTGAATATTGCTAAACAGCAAATGTTGCCATCTGATCGTTCCTCTGGAAGCTTCGTGTCAGAGGGGTACCCAGCTGTGTGAGGTATCAGTCTGCCCCTAGTGGGGGATGTCTCCCAGTTAGGCTACTCGGGGGTCAGGGATCCACTTGAGTAGACAGTCTGTTTTCATATCTCAAACTCTGTGCTGGGAAAACCACTACTCTCTTCAAAGCTGTCAGACAGGGACATTTAAATCTGCAGAGGTTTCTGCTGCCTTTTGTTTGCTATGCCCTGTCCCAGAGGTGGAACATACAGAAGCAGGCAGGCCGCCTTCAGCTGTGGTGGGCTCCACCCAGTTCGAGCTTTCCTGGCTGCTTTGTGTACCTACTTAAGCCTCAGCAATGGCGGGTGCCCCTCCCTCAGTCTTGCTGCTGTCTTGCAGTTAGATCTCAGACTGCTGTGCTAGCAATGAGGGAGGCTCCATGGGCGTAGGACCATCTAAGCCAGGCATGGGATATAATCTCCTGGTGTGCTGCTTGCTAAGACCCTTGAAAAAGTGCATTATTAGGGTGGGAGTGACCCGATTTTCCAGGTGTTGTGCCTCGCCTTGCTTTGGCTCTTGCTCGTTGGGCTGCACCCACTGTCCAACATGCCCCAGTGAGATGAACCTAGTACCTCAGCTGGAAATGCAGAAATCACCTGTCTTCTGTGTCACTCATGCTGGGAGCTGGAGCTGTTCCTATTCGGCCATCTTGACGCAGATCTCTAGAACAAGGACTTTTAAAAAATTTTGGAAGCAGACAACATAATTACCTACATAGAAAGCATAAATAGATCTATATAAAAACAATTAGAAGATTTACTCACTACAAAATCAATAGCTTTCTTACATAATAGCCAATTAAACTAAAATATCCTATTTAAAATAATAAAACAACATATCTACAAATGTAGCAAAACACGTATAAAACCTCTAAAAGATTTTGATATTCAGAGCAAGACATGAATAGCTGAATAATTGTAGAGAAATATCAATTTCCAAATTTATAAATACAATGATCAAAATCCCAACAGGTGACATATTAAAAAATGTCTAAAATTGTGTTGCTATATTTACTAAATATTAATAGGAGAATGCACGAATTATGAAATATTCATGAATGGTATACTATACAGTAGTTTAAAATAATTACAATGCTGTCTATTTAACATGGATAAATCTCAGAATCAATATCTAGTGAAACAAAACTGTACAATGATACTCATAATACTGTTAATATTTCTAAAACCTATTAATGAATAATGAATATTTATGTGTCCATAAACCAAGTATAAAAACATTATATTTTTTTCAAGTGTAATGATAATGGAGAAAGAGTCCAGGGAGGAGAACTCTTGGGGCCTTAACTATTTCTATAATATCTTCTTTTTAAAAAGCTAAAAATCAAAATGGAGATATAAATCATGATAAAATGCCAGGCTTATAACCTCGGTTTATGTTTAATTTACAATTTATCTTTTAAATAATAATATTCTTAAGTTTTCGAATTGTGTAACTGTATTTGGCAAATATTTATCTAGTACGTACTAGGAACTGTTTTAGGTAGTAATTAAGTATTTGTGATCAGGGCAAAGATCTTTCCCTTATGGAGCTTATATTTTGGTAGAAGGAACAATTATACATTGCAACATCAGAAGTGCTTGAAGAAAAATAAAACAGGGTAAGAACTCCAGCCCAATATCCTGGTGTCCCAGCTACTTTAATAGCACAAGTTGTTCCCCAGAGGGACTTGGTGGAGAGAGGTTGTTGACTGTCATACTGCTCTCCTTTTTAACTCAATCAGATACCATAATGTTCATGTTCTTCTCTTTCCTTTTATAAAACTTTACATAGTGTCAATACCTCAGGTCAGTGCTGGACCTATTTTTTTAGACTTTGGCTATAATTGAAAAGCTTTCTTGCTAGGATTAATATTTTTCTCTCATTATTACTAGTGTCTTATTCTGTTTTAACACCATATTGCATAGAACTTGCGCCATCGCTAATACCCACATCCCCAAACATCCAAGACTTTGAGCTGGCACAAAGCAAATTTTAGACTCTATAAGCATCTATTCAAATAATTTGAATCTCTTTGAATCCATAATTTCCCTGAAAATATAGTAACTTCCCTCTGTAGCTATTATATTACAAGAAAGAAGACTTTTGTGTAGTAGTCAGGTATAGATCAGTATCCACACTCACTACAACTCAACAGCTCTGGTCTTAGGCTCTATTGGCTGAATTATATATTAATTTTTCTGGGCTTGACTTTTTGTTTTATTTACACATGAGGTAAAACTGGCTGGATTAAAATTTATGCTCACATACTGTCTCCCTCATAACTAGGTATTGTGTCATTTTTTCCTGAATTTTAGGAGGAAAAATACAGGGTTGCCAGAATCTTCCTTTTCGTCTTGGATATTATATACAAGACATTTTGCCCTTTATCCATAAACGTTGCATCCAGATATATGCTGGTGTATTTTATACTTTTCTAATTTTTCTGAAATGGAATTCTTCTAAAAATTTAAAACTTTTACCTCAAGAAATTTTGTTGTACTTTTAATGACTGTTGTTTTAAAATGATTTATTTAGGAATGCTGTTTTTGGAGAGAAACTTTCTCCTCTGAGTTCTGAAGATAGTATCTTTTTCTTGTTCTATAGAATGTTTGTTTCAGATGCCCTTTATGGGGTTTTATATATTCACTCATTCTCAAATGAGAAGATCTATTTAGACATAGATTTTTCAATGTGTATGTGAACTGGATTAACCCTAGCCAATTTTTAAATTTTTTGTGGGTACATGAGATGTTTTGATACAGGCATGCAATGTGAAATCCATCTCCTCAAGCATTTATCCTTTTACTGACAAACAATCCGATTATACTCTTTATTTTAAAATGTACAGTTAAGTTGTTATTGACTATAGTCACCCTGTTGTGCTATCAAAAAGAGGGTCTGTCTTGTTAACTTCCTTTGGTTACCGATAGATGCAGTGTCTGAAGCCAGGGCTGTGGGGATGCATAGTCCCTTGACTGACTTCATTCATCTGAACTAACTCGGCTTCCATTACTACATTTATTTAATTTAGTGATTATCAAGAAGAAGACATCCTGAAGCTCTCTTCTTTCAAAATGCATTGTTCCCTAGTCTCATCCTGCCTATAATGCCTGGTGGGAATACACACTGCCATATGGAGAGAACCTTTTTATATCTCTACCTCTCTCTGCGCGATAGTCATGTTTGCTAGTAATTGTTGTGCATGAATAGATTTGAGAGATGCT
>NW_022162054.1:0-8340 GCF_008728515.1 Papio anubis | reverse complement strand
ATTTTTAGTAGAGACAGAGTTTCACCACATTAGCCAGGATCCTCTCGATCTCCTGACCTCGTGATCTGCCCACCTTGGCCTCCCAAAGTGCTAGGATTACAGGCATGAGCCACCGCGACCAGCCAGAAAAATCTTTAAGTGATAATTTATTTACAACAAATCCTTAATAATTTAAAATAAGAGTACTGCTGAAGCAACACTAAAAGCCTGGGAAAGCAAGAAGTTTGTGAATCATAGATTTTACCTCCAGGCTCCAGTTTCCCAAGGTGATCTTTATCTGCAGACTACTGGAGGTCCCATCTACTAAACATGACCAAACCTTATAGCAGAAACAAATAACTGTGGAGTTGAAGGCTTAGCTTTGGAATATCAGACTTCTTATTTTATTCCAAATTCTGATTTTCTTTAAAGAGATTAGGTTATATTATGTTGTCTAGGCTGGAGTGCAGTGGCTATTCACAGGTGCAATCATGGTGTGCTTCAGCCTCAAACTCCTAGACTCAAGTGATCCTCCTGCCTCAGCCTCCCAAGTAGCTGGGACTACAGGTGCATGCCACCACGCCTAACTGCAAATCCAGATTCTTATAATGGCAGTTGGTTGGATGGTTCTCTTCTAGAAATAGTAAGTCAAAGATTGCACACTCGTCTCCTGGAAACATTTCTTTTGTCTTTTTTTTTTTTTTTTTTTTTTTTTTTTTTTTTTTTTGAGATGGAGTCTCGCTCTGTTGCCCAGATTGGAGTGCAATGGCATGATCTTGGCTCACTGCAACCTCCACCTCCCAGGTTCAAACGATTCTTCTGCCTCAGCCTCCTGAGTAGCTGGGACTACAGGTGCTTGCCACCATGCCCGGCTAATTTTTGTACTTTTAGTAGAGACAGTATTTCACTATGTTGCTCAGGCTAGTCTCGAACTACCAACTGCATGATCCACTCGCCTCAGCCTCCCAAAGTGCTGAGATTACAGGCACACCACCATGCCCGGCCTCCTGGAAACATTTCTAAAACCCAGGTGAATACGCCTCCTAAGTTTTCCAAGCTGACAAAAACTCTGGGATAAGTAACAGATGGATTTGGGAAATTGCAAAAGTGTAGCACAAAGCTAGTATAGTTCATGCCTTATAAAAGACTGGCTCAAAGTAGTTTTTTTTCCTTTAATTAAATATTTATGTTATAGCCAGAAATAGCCAGTGGACTTTGTGTGGCCAAGACTGGCTAAAAATATGTCTATTTAAAAAAGAAAATGAATGGCCATGAAATATGAATTCTTTACATGTTAACAGTAGATTCTGCTCTTTCCCTGCCTGAAGACAAATTAGAAGAAAATAGAGACAATAATCTTCATTTGGAAACACACTAATAAAAAGGTGGGAGGACAGGTTCAATTAGAGTGGATCTGAGGTTTAGTAAACCAGATGATGAAATAATAAACACTTACCACCATTATCTGGGAACCACGAGGTGAACTTTTTACTTTGGACTGGTGCATTTTCTCATCTTTAGAATGGGAAAATAACATGGGAATGACCAATTTTCCATGAAGCTTAGCTTACTATAACTGCTGTATCAATTTTTCAAACTCTTATTGTCAGGCCTCTACAGACTAAAGCCAAACTCATCGCACATCCCTGTGACTTTCTTTACCATCATACAGATGGCCTGAAGTAACAGTCACAAAAAGAAGTGCAAATCCCTATCTGTGTAACCGGTGATGACATTCCACCACAAAAAGAGTGAAAATGTGGAAGGAGTCCTTGCCTTCATGAGGCTTGATATTATCTTGTGAAATTCCTTTCTGGCTCATCCTGGCTCAAAACTCCCCCACTGAGCACTGCACCTTGTAACCCCTTATCACCCTCAGAGAAGGGAACAGCCCCCTTTGACTGTGGTAATTTTTCCGCTTTACCCTGCACCCAAATCCTATAACTTTTTGACGGCCCCCGCCCCATATCTCTGCTCCCAACCGGCTGACTCTCTCCTCTTTTTCCGGACTCAGCCACCTACTTGCCAGGTGAAATAAACAACCATGTTGCTCACACAAAACCTGTTTGGTGGTCTCTTCACATGGGCACGCCGACCCCGCCATATATTGTGGCCCTTGCAGATAATCTGTTGTAACAAACCAATCTCAGTATAATTTATGTGTTTAGTTTTTCTTCAATCTGAAAATTTAGAAATGATTGTGAACCAGAGCATGCAAATTCCTCTTATTTAGTTATCTTTTATTAGAACCATTTATTTTTTTAGAGATGCGGTCTTGCAATGTTACCCAGCAGGAGTGGAGTGGCATGATCATGGCTCACTGCAACCTCCGCCTCCTGGGCTCAAATGATCCTCCCACATGAACCTCCTGAGTAGCTGGGACTATAGGTGCACACCACCCTGCCTGGCTAATTTTGGTATTTTTTGTAAAGACAAGGTTTCACTATATTGCTCAGGCTGGTCTCCAGCTCTTGGACTCAAGCGATCTGCCTGCCTCGGCCTCCTAAAGTGCTGGGATTAGAAGCGTAACCTACTGCACCCCGTACCTAGATGAGTGTTTTAATAACCTGCATTTAATAGCTTAAAGTTGTTCCCTGAACTTTATTAAGTTTCATTTGCCTGAACTGCTAGAACAACGCTGCAATATCAATTATTGTTGGAACTAAATACATATGTATGTATGTAACGAAAGGCAAAATTTGTATTTGGTTTTGGAGCTCAGAAAACTTCAGGGCAAAGGCCATGAAAATACAAATACATGCTAATTAATTTTTTTAAAAGGGGGTGTTGAAAAAAGTCTAATTCTGAAATTTAAATTAATCCACCAAATTTGAGAACCTAGAACAAAGTTCATACCAAGAGGTACCCTCTTAACCACATGTTAATAATGAAACTGCAGTCGTGCAATCAAAGAGAAAAATTAAAGATGAAAATATGGCGTTCTTTGATGTTGAGTCTAGGAGCACATGGGTTCTAAAACTGCGCGAATTGGAAGAAGGCATCTATCTCAATACATTATGGCGGCTGTGTGCCAGCATAATTAAATATTTAAAATTAGGATATCTAAACCTAGGCCCAAGAAACATTTTTAAAAGTTTAATACCTAAGTAAAGAATAACGCACTGTTTTACGGCCGGGTATGTATTAGCTCAAGCCTGTAATCCCAGCACTTTGAGAACGGAGAAGGCAGGCGGGATCCGCAGTCAGGAGAATCGAGACATCCTGGCTAACATGGTGAAACCCGTCTATTAAAGAAATAGCCTAAAAACTAGCCGGGCAGGTGGCGGTGATCTTAGCGCTGTAGTCCCAGCTACTCGGAATGAGGCGGAAGGAAGAATGGCGTGAACCCGGGGCTGAGACTTGCAGTGAGCTGAGATCGACCACTGCACTCCAGCCAGGCTGACAGGCGAACTCCGTCTCAAAAAGAATAACTGTTTTAAAATAACCACTTAGATGAAAGTATGGTGAAAAATCCCATGAGATTTAAGGCCAGAAACTAGTTACAATAAGATTTGGTTAGCTTTGGAGCAAGCTTTTCTGATATATTCATGCACTTTGTAGAAAAATTTTTCTCTTAACACACAATTCACAACAGTTTAGGGTCTCCTATAAAAGGAAACCACAAGTTTTTCTTTTTCTTTTTGCACAGGAGTCTTGCTCTGTCACCAGGCTAGAGTGCAGTGGTGTGATCTTCAGCTCACTACAGCTCCCTCCTGGGTTCAATCTTCCACCTCCAGCCTCCTAAGTAGCTGGATTATCCCCAGGCATGTGCCACCACCCGACTAATTTTAAATTTTTAGTGAGAGACAGGGTTTTACCATGTTGGCCAGAATGAGAAATCTCTCTCCTGACTTCATGATTATTTTCTGCCTTGGTCCCCGGTGCTGGATTACAGGCATGTCCCACCAGCCAACCTTCTTTTTGGGCAGGTCACCAAGCTCTGTCGCCCAGGCTGGAGTGCAGTGGCCGATCGGCTCACTACCAAGCTCGCCTCCCGGGTTCCGCCATTCTCCTGCCTCAGCCTCCCGAGCTGGGACCACAGGCTCCACGCCACCTACATCCTTCTTCAGTTTTTGTATTTTAGTAAAGAGCGGGGTTTTCGTGTTAGCCAGGAATGGTCTCGATCTCACTGACCTGCGTGATCGATCCATACGTCTCGGCCTCCCAAAGTGCTGGGATTACAGGCTTGAGCCACCATGCAGCATAGCCTTTTCTTTTTGAGACTAAGTTTCACTCTGTCTCCCAGTCTGTTGCCAGGCACAGAGTGCAGTGGCGCAATCTTGGCTCACTGCAACCTCTGCCTCCCGGGTTCAGCGATTCTTCTTCCTCAGCCTCCCAAATAGCTGGGACTATGATGCGTGCCACCATGCCCAGCTAATTTTGTATTTTAGTGAGATGAGGTTTAAACCCATAATATTGAGCTGGTCTTGAACTCTTGACCTCATGATACATCCGGCTGACCTACCCGAAGTGCTGGGATTACAGGCGTGAGCCACCATACTGGCCTTTTTGGCAGAGGTCTCGCTCTGTCAACCAGGCTGGGTGCAGTGGCATGGGCTCTCAGTTCACTGAAACTTCCACCTCCCAGGTTCAAGTGTGCTCCTGCCTCAGCCTCCCAAATAACTGGGGCCAGGTGCACACCAGCTTGCCTGGCTTATTTCTGTATTTTAGTAGGGTTGAGTTTCACCATGTTGACCAGACTGCTGGCAAGCAGTCCTCTCCCTGCCTCACCCCTCCAAAGCTGGGATTACAGGCGTGAGCAGAAAATGTAGCAGCCATGAGACCTCTTTAAAAGTATTGTGATTAGTTTGCTTACTGGTCTTGAGTTCTTATAAGCAAGTACTGATGGATCAATGTCAAATGCAGAGGAAAAGCAAAGAGACTCATGGATGTTGAAGTTTTTACCTCTGAACTCAGTTTCTAAGTTGATCTTTATCTGCAGACTGGTAAAATTTCGACAGCCAAAATAAACTGGCCGAATGCAAGCAATAAATTGACTGCGGGCTGAAAGGTTTAGCTCTAGAATAGTAAGATTCTTATTTATTCCAAATCAGATTTGCGGAATTTGATTTCCTCAATTTGAAATTAAAGTTGGCTCACTAGCAACATTAACTGTGAATAATATATGAAAATACTTGAATTTCTTTATTAATAAAAGCTCTTTCTGACTAATCCAAAACTGTGCCTAACAATGTTGATCCACCAATGGTTACAATTAGTTTCATTGTACTAAATATGGTGTGATCCAGTACCATCACCAAGCTCTAGTCTTCACTCAAATCATGGATGACCTCTACTTTGGTTCTTGGCCTCTTTTTGTGAGATGAGTCTCATTCTGTCACCTGAGCTGGAGTGCGATGGTGCAATCTCAGCTCACCTCCAGCCTCCGCCTCCCTGGGTTCAATCCATTCTCTGACTCTCTGCTGAAGTAGCTGAGAATTACAGGCACCTGCCACCATGCCAGGCTAATTTTTGTATTTTAGTAGAGACAGGTTTCCTCATTTAGTCAGGCTGACGATCTTGAACTCCTGACCTCATGATCCACCCTCGGCCTCCCCACAGTGCTGGGATCACCCGGGCTCCTGGCTGCCTTGCTAGTTCCTGGCCTCTTGCCAAGTTGTCTGCTGAATGTGAGAGGGGCCCAGGCTTCAATCCTGCCTCCTCGGTGGTTAGAGCCTCGACAGTGCAAAATCTTCTCTACTTTAGAGGGCTGGACTGTGTCTTCATGGCTCTGCCACTGGCTGAGGTGCAATTCAAGTGGATAAACCTCCCTGGAACTAAGATGATGATCTGTGTGATTTGTAGTAATACTGATACTGGGCGGACCACCATCTCCTCAGCACCTAGCAGATTAGACCTTTGGATAGTAAAATTAGACTGTATGCAGGTCTCTGGACTATTAGTCACCCCTGGGGAGGGGGCAGCACAGTTAAGATTATTCCCTTTATCATCAGTCCCACTAATTATCAACATACTCTACAATTCCTTCATTCCTATCCCTTGTAACTCCAATATGCCTCAAAGGGAAGGCTATCCATCACATTCCTGGTAAGAGATTACCATCCCAGAAGGACTTGTGGAAAAATAGGGCTCCCTTCTTTGGTACCCAGTAAAGGTATTTATGAAAATGAGAGACTAGAAGCAGCTTTGACGTAATTTTCACCTGAGAAACTAAAGCATATGGAAATTTCTGGCTGTGCCGTGACATTCAGCTGATATGCAGTTTCAAAAAATCATACCAACTTTAATAAATATTTCCCATCACCCTTCCCAAAAATATTTCTCATCCTGCCATATTCTAAAAAGAGAATAAACTTAAGTGACAAATTTGGCTGGGAGTGGTGGCTCATGCCTGTAATTCTAGCACTTTGGGTAGTGCAGGCAGGTCAATCACTTGAGTTCAGGAGTTCAAGACCAGCCTGGGCAACAGGGCGAAATCCCGTCTCTGCCAAGAGTGCTGGGATTATGAACTTGAGGAAAGAGCTATTACTGGGCCCCTAAAATCTTTTTAAAATGACCAGATCTTGCCTATAATCCCAACACTTTAGGGGAGGCAAAGGGAGGATAACTTGAGGTCTGGAGTTTGAGGCCAGCCTGGCTAACATGGTGAAACCCTGTCTCTACTAAAAATACAAAAATTAGCTGGGCATTGTGGCAGGTGCTTGTAATCCCAGCTGTTAGAGAGCTAGAGGCAGGAGAATCGCCAAACCAGAGGTCAAGGTTTGCGGTAGGAGCCAAGATCGTGCCATTGCACTCCAGCTTAGGCTGCCCAACAGGGTGAAACTCCATCTCAAAAATGAAAAAGATTTAGTGACTATCCTGCAGGTATAGACTTGCATTCATTCCTTTAATAAGTATTTCAGTGTCAATTATTTTTTTGTTTGTTTGTTTTTTGAAACAGGGTCTTCGTTGCCCAGGCTGGAGGTGGCATGATCATGGCTCACCACAGCCTCAGCTGCCCAGGCTCAAGCGATCTTGCCAGCTCAGCTTTCTGAGTAGCTGAGACTGCATGCACTTGCCACCATGCCTGGATAATTTTTGCATTTTTTGTAAAGATGGGGTTTTACCATGCTGCCCAGGCTGGGCTTGAACTTCTGGACTCAAGCATTCTGCTCCTTGGCCTCTCAAAGTGCTGGGATGAGAGGTGTGAGCCACCATGCCCAGCCCAATGCCGGATAACCTATCCCTGAAGAAAAAGTCTTAATGGTTCAGTTAGCGTCTACAAGGCAATTTACTCTTCTCTATTTAAAAAATCAGGTATTAAACTAGGGAAAGCTGCTCTATTTTTCCCTAATTAGAACATCTTAGTTAGGAGGTTCTCCAAGTGTGTTCCCTTAGACCAGCAATAGCAGCAGCAGCACGTGGGAACTTGTTAGGAACGCAAATTCTTAGGCCCTAACCCAGACCTGGTGATTCAGATACATACTCACTTGAGAACCTGCCTTAGATTAGGCATAATGATCACATTCAGACTCCAGCATTAATGAGAAGCTGACTCAGTACTTAAGTAACACCCCATCTTACTAGGTGACATAATGTGCCCTCCATACACACAAGAAAAACCAAGTGTATAATTTATGTCAAAAGTACTCTGGACTCTAAACTTAATCTTCATTCATGTGTAAGCCTGAGGCTTGTTTTTTAACTAGTGAACACCAAACACAGGTCAATATTATCCACAAGATGAATGATAAATAGGCAGTAACTCTATGTTCCAGTTTGCCTCCTGGTTATATCTGGTGTTATGACATAGTTATTCTTGGCACCTTTCTTTTCTCTCAAAAGGTTCCCAGTTTAGACAGTAAGTTATTGGCTACATGTTGGGAGGCAGAGGTGGGAGGATCGCTAGATCCAGGTCAAGTCTGCCATGAGCCATGATTGTGCCACTGCACTCTGACCCGGGCAACAGAGGGAGACCCTGACAGCTCACTGCAGCCTCCACCTCCTGAGATCCAGTGATCCTCCTGCCTCAGCATCCAGACTAGCACCTCAGCCACTGTGCCTGGTCCACCCATCCTATTAATAAAAGATAAAATAGTGGCTGGGTGCAATGACTCACACCTGTAATCTCAGCACTTTGGGAGGCTGAGACAGGCAGACTGCCTGAGCTTAGGAGTTCCAGACTAGCCTGGGCAATATGGGGAACCCCATCTCTACCAAAAATAGAAAAATTAGCCAGGCATGGGCCAGGTGCAGTGGCTAATGCCTGTAATTCCAGCAGGTGGGGAGACCGAGGTGGGTGAATCACCTGAGCTCAGAGAGTTTGAGACGAGCCTGGGCAACATGGTGAAGCCCTGTCTCTACTAAAATACAAAAACAATTAGCTAGGCATGGTGGCATGTGCCTGTAATCCCAGCTGCT
>NW_022162053.1:0-8342 GCF_008728515.1 Papio anubis | reverse complement strand
TATAAACTTTACAAAGAGCTTTTTGTTGGTTACAGTTTGGGGGTTGTATATTTTAAATATATGTCATCAAAATAAAAACGATTGTTTTATGATAGCATTTCCAGTACAAAATATGGGCTAGAGCCATGTTTTCTAATTCTGTATATGAACAGACATCCCTGAAGTGTTTCTCAGTTATTAGATGGGCTTCATTTCTGTTTTATCTGCAGAATTGTATTGACTTCCTAGTCACATGTACTGATTCTCCCCCTGCTTTTTTCTGACTCCAAGACATTTAACTAAACAAAATCTCATTTGTTCACATGCATGAATACCTCTAAAACTGAACTGGCATAGAGCTTAATGAGAATGTTGGATTATCATCATTAAATGACTGCACCTAGCTCATAATTTCAGGTTTGCTGTTTAATCAGTTTAAACATGCAAGCTTCCATGGTGTAGTTGATATGCTATTAAACTGTAGTTTCCTAGAGTAATTATACTTTAAAATAAAATTCTTTTTCTAGATCTAATCAACTTTTTTGTTCTTCTCCAAGTTGGCTTGTAGACTGATTAATGGCATTCAAATATAGTATAAAGTCTTGGCAAAGTTAAAGTTCAGGGTTTTTTTGTTGTTGTTTTTTGAGACAGAGTCTCACTCTGTCTCCAGGCTGGAGTGCAATGGTGGAATCTCAGCTCACTGCAAACTCTGCCTCCCAGGTTCAAGCCATTCTCCTGCCCCAGCCTCCCGAGTAGCTGGGACTACAGGCGCGTTTCACTGCAACCAGCTAATTTTTGTATTTTTAGTAGGGACGGGGTTTCACCATGTTGGCCAGAATAGTCCCGATCTCTTGACCTTGTGATCCGCCTGCCTCAGCCTCTCAAACTACTGGGATTATAGACGTGAGCCACCGCGCCTGGCCTAAAGTTTAGTTTTAATGAACGACTTGAATTAAAATAGAAATGCAGTTTTATTTCAGTGTATTTTCTGATATGGAAATATTGTAAGTTTTCTAACCTGACCTCTCATGCTCTTTTCTACAAGGCACTGCTGCTTAAAATAATAAGAATGTGTTTTTAAAAATAAAGTTTTTATTTATATGCAGGGTTACCTTCAAACTTGGCTCTTAATGTAACCGTAAGAGTATGAGTATTTTATCTTTAATTTTTTTTATGAAATAAAGGCCATATGAAATAAAGGCCATAAAGGCCAAAAAGGCCTTCATGGATCATTTGTTAAGACTCTAAGATTTCAGATTTTTTTCGTAGTAATCAATCTAGAGAAACTGTGCTATTGATAGTGGGCTTATATTACATAAGTACTTATGAAGATTGCTCGTAACACCAAAATAGTGAAATAAAGTGTTCACAAGAGAAAGGAAAACATTATCATAGTTTAATAAGTTTTATTTGTGCTTTTATTTTCATTCACATTTTATATATTCTCATGGCAAGCTAATTTTAGCTTGGTTTAACAGTGAGATATACCCATGTGATTTTTTTTTTCCCCCTCAATTCTGATACTAGACACATACAATTTTTTTGTTTGTTTTAATGCTCTCTGAGATGTTCTCAAGACACATGTGATTTTAAAGTCAGTACCCATATAGCTCTTCTTCGTCCAGTGTATTATTTTCCCTTTCAACATTCTTTTTTTTTTTTTTTTTTGCTGTGTTGCCCAGACTGGTCTCAAATTCCCAGGCTCAAGTGACCCTCTCACCTCAGCCTCCTGAGTAACTGTTATTACAGTCGTGCACCACCATGACCTGCTCACTCTTTTACAACATTCTTAATATTGAATGTAATCCAAGCAATAAAAATGTTATTTGTGATTCTTAACAGCATGCTTTTACATTGGGAGATAATCTTCCATTTTAAATTCATTACTAGTCATTTGAGAAAAGACTTGTAATAAGCATGGCTTTGTAATTGTGACAAATGACATTGTAGAATGAATTATGTTTGAAGATAACTGGTGATCACTCTGTTGTCTTCAGACTTAAACTCATTAGTTTTCCTTATAGATAATAGTCCCTTTATCCAATAAATAACTAAATAAACCAACATGCTCTCTTTTTAAGTGTTTGTAGGCCATTTGTGTTTTCATGTAGATTTTAATGAACTACCAGTAAATACTGACAATTACATTGATGTTTATTGAAACAAAAAAAATAGGTAGAGTTGGAAATGTTTCATTATTTAAAAAAAAATCAAACATAGATTTTATATGATGAAGCATTTGGATCTCTGCTCTCCATCTCTAAGAATGCAGCTTTTAGGAAATCTAAGGTTTTGATAATCTAATGTTACCTCGTTGATAACTACCAATGTTAAAGTAGAAAATAATGTTTTAGGGTGTGGAGGATATTTTCTTCCTCATTAACTTTTATTATACCTCAGTCTGTGTAAAAATCATGTGTTTGATAAGTGTCATAGATGAATACCTTTCACCTTTTCTTTGAGCAGAGGAGGAACCCGTTTTCACTAGACAAGACAGCAATCGCAGTGAAAAGGAAGCCACACCAGTGGTGCATGAAACAGAACCAGAATCAGGGTCTCAACCTCGGCCGGCTGTATTATCTGGCTATTTCAAACAGTTTCAGAAGTCTTTACCTCCACGATTCCAGCGGCAGCAGGTAATGATAAAAATATTTTATCATGTATGTCTGATTGAAATGGTTATTATGCAATAATCTGGGAAATTAGACATAAAACTTATAATGCATAAAGCACACAAAGTTCCCTTGAAATTATTTTTCTTTGTAAATAAAAGTTAATGTGGGTTTTACCTTGACCTTCTGTGTCATTCCTTTTGATCTTCTGCCTCATTTATAGACACCATCTTCCATTTCTAGGAGATAGATTATACAGTGCTTGAGTATAAGGTAAAATGTTACAGTTCATCTTTCAGTCTTTTGTCTTGCCGACTCTAACTGTTAAATATCTTTTGAACTCCTACTTTTCCTTCAAGGATTCAAAACAGGTGATTATTTTGTGATATGATTGATTATATTAATTTGTCATGTGGAACTAAAATCTCAAGATATGGGATCTTACTTTTTCAGGAACAGATGAAACAGCAGCAGTGGCAGCAGCAGCAACAGCAAGGTGTACTTCCACAGACTGTTCCTTCACAACCATCCAGTAGTTCTGTCCCTCCTCCACCACACAGACCTCTTTATCAGCCTATGCAGCCTCATCCTCAGCATTTGGCTTCTATGGGTTTTGATCCAAGGTGGCTCATGATGCAGTCCTACATGGATCCTCGAATGATGTCAGGCAGACCTGCTATGGATATTCCACCCATTCATCCTGGTCAGTTGAATTTGCATTTATAGTTTTACAGGATCAAAATTTTTTTTTCCCTGCTTTGAGTTTCAGTTCCTTTGAGAGTTGTAATCTAGGAAAAACTTAAACCTCTAGATTTTTAATCAAAATTATGTAACTTTCAGCATCAAGTAATTAAATATCTGACACTCATATTGCTTATGTGGCAAGAACAAAATACTACTTCATTTCTGTTTTGTGAGTATTATTTAAAACTTCAGATGGAAATAATTATATCTTATTAACAGTATCTGTTATTGGCTACATTGTTTTTCTTCTTTAAAGTGTTCTCGGCATTTGAATTTTGTCCATACATTATGATCTGTTCTTTTTCAAGTTCCTCTTCCATCATTTACCAACCTAACACTTGCATTTCCTTATAGGTTAGAGGGGGAAAAAAAGTGAATTTAGTAGTCTTTTATGGAATCCATCAGAATAAATCTAGATAATCTATTACCAAAATGTTACAGAGGAAAATTTAGGGATGATAAGCTGATCACAAATCAAGATTTTTAAATTTATACTGGTATTTGGAAATTTAAGTGGCATATTTTGTAGAATATTGACCAACTAAGGTAGGTTAATGGAATTTAGGAAAGAATTTTCTCTGGAAGTTATGGTATAATTTTCATGATGTTTGTATTGACATCCAGAGTCACAGTACTTGGTGTCTGATTTTTATATGCATAATATTTTATTTCTTTTGAAGTGAAACAGGCCGCTATTGTGATTTTGCTGATTTTGCTTCCTCGGTTCTTAAATGCAATTTTTATTTAACAGCAGTGATAAAATTTCATTCACAGAACAACCCTTACATAATTTCCACCAATCTTTTACTCAGGAAAAAAATGCTTTTAATATGGAGAATCCCATGTAACAATTAGTAATCTGTATTATATGTCTATCATGATTTTGTTTCTTTCATTTTTCAAAAGCCTCATTTCACCTTTTTCTCAACTTTCGTTACAGGAATGATTCCTCCTAAACCGTTAATGAGAAGAGACCAGATGGAAGGGTCACCAAACAGTTCTGAGTCATTTGAGCATATAGCTCGATCTGCAAGAGATCATGCAATTTCTCTTTCTGAGCCTCGTATGCTGTGGGGGTCAGATCCCTATCCTCATGCTGAGCCTCAACAAGCAACTACTCCCAAAGCAACAGAAGAGCCTGAGGATGTAAGGTAATAAATTATTTCAATTTAATAGACTATACAGAATACTTTGGTAAAAGGAAAACTGTATAGTGTTTCTGAAGATCATTCCAATTTAGGACTGAAGCATAAATCTGGTTTCCTTCTATTTAATTTAGCATACTACACTTACTCTTTGGACATATTCTCTGTATTCATTAGGGCATTTTGTAACCTGGTTTTGTACTCAATTGTATGCTGTAATTTAGTATTAGATGTTGAAATTGGTAGGTTCTTTTTTGAGATAGGAACTTACTCTGTTTCTCAGGCTGGAGTGCGGTGGTGTGATCTCGGCTCACTGCAGCCTTCACCTCCCGGGCTCAAGTGATCGGCTCACCTCAGCTTCCTGAGTAGCTGGGACTATACGCGTACACCACCACACCGTGCTAACCTTTGTTTTTGTTTGTTTGTTTTTTGTTTTGAGACCGAGTCTTGCTCTGTCTTCCAGGCTGGAGTGCAGTGGTGTGATCTCAGCTCACTGCAAGCTCCGCCTCCCAGGTTCACGCCATTCTCCTGCCTCAGCCTCCCGAGTAGCTGGGACTACAGGCACCCACCACCACGCCCGGCTAATTTTTTGTATTTTTAGTAGAGACAGGGTTTCACCATGTTAACCAGGATGGTCTCGATCTCCTGACCTTGTGATAATCTTTGTATTTTTTATAGAGATGGGGTTTTGCCATGTTGCCCAGGCTAGTCTTGAACTCCTAGGCTCAAGCAGTCTGCCTGCCTTGACCTTCCAAAGTGCTGGGATTACAGGCGTGAACCATCGTGTGCAGCCATTTGGGATGTCTTTATTGTAGAGTAGGTGTAAAGAAATTTAAGTGTATCTACAATGCTTACATAATCTAGCTAGATGTAATTTTTCCATTTTAACAGTATTTTAGGGAACATTTTTAAGGCCAAGATAAGGAGAAATATAATAATACAAAGTTGACTTTGAAATGGCACACAATTGGTGATGACTGTAATAATTTATAGCCATCCAGTTAGAACTTCCTGCCCTTTAATGGGGTGTGGTTTTTTTGTAATGTTTTATAATTATTTGTAATTAATTGGGACAGATAAGCTTACTCTAGTGTACTCTTTCATTCTAGGTGGAAATTACTAATCTTGATAGATTAGAAATTCACATCAGCATGGTCTTAACTTTGTTTTTCCTTAAGGAATAAACTTCATTTATTTATTTCTATTTTTTATTTTTATTTTTTGAGAAGGGTCTCGCTCTGTCAGCCAGGCTGGAGTGCAGTGATGTAATCAATCACAGCTCACTGCAGCCTTGACCTCCCAGGCTCAAGTGATCTTCCCACCTCAGCCTCCTGAGTAGCTGGGACTAAGGCATGTAGTACCATACCAGGCTAATTCTTGTATTTTTTGTAGAGACAGAGTTTTGTCATATGGCCCTGACTGGTCTCAAACTCCTGGGCTCAAGTGATCCTCCTGCCTCCCGGAGTGCAAGGATTACAGGCGTGAGCCCCTACTCCAGGCCCTTTATTTTTTTATGTTTTATATTTTTTTTTTTTTTTTGAAGCGGAGTTTCACTTTTGTTGCCCAGGCTGGAGTGCAATGGCGCCATCTCAGCTCACCACAGCCTCCGCCTCCCGGGATGAAGCGATTCTCCTGCCTCAGCCTCCTGAGTAGCTGGGATTACAGGCATGTGCCACCACGCCCAGCTGATTCTGTATTTTTAGTAAAGATGTGGTTTCTCCATGTTGGTCAGGCTGGTCTCAAACTCCCTACCTCAGGTGATGCGCCCACCTCGGCCTTCCAAAGTGAGGATTGGGATTACAGGCATGAGCCACCACACCCAGCCCCATTTGTGTTTGTGGTAGAAACCACTTAGAACGTTAGATCTATCCTCTTAACAAAAATTTAATTATATAGTACCATGTAGTTAACTGTAAACACAATGTTATACAGCAGATCTCCAGAACATTTTTTTATCTTGCATGACTGAAACTTTATACCTATTTCCTATTTTTACCTTTACCTGTATTTCCTATATTATACCTATACCTATATTTCCTATTTCTCCCTACTCCTAGCCCCTGGCAGCCACCATTATGGTTTCTGCTTCGATGAGGTTGATTACTTCACGTTCCTCATGTAAGGTATTTGTCCTGACTGACTGACTTCACTTAAGCATAATGTCCTCAGGGTTTATCCATGTTGTAGCATATGACACTATTTCCTTCTTTTTTATCCCTGAATAATATTCTGTTGTATGTGTATACCATATTTTCTTTATCCATTCAGCTATTGGATATTTAGGCTGTTTCCACCTCTTGGCTACTGTGAGTAATTCTCCTCTAAACTTTTTATATAGCGAGAGAAAGATTCTCATTATGGTTAAGAGTCTTTGCTTTCTGTTTTAGAGGTATTATTTTGCTATATACTTCACGTGGGGAAGATTGCTTTGTTGGTTATACCTTTGAATTCTTATCATCATAGGTCTGAAGCTGCGTTGGACCAGGAACAGATTACTGCTGCTTATTCTGTAGAACATAATCAATTAGAGGCCCATCCAAAGGCAGACTTTGTCAGACTTTGCCTCAAGTGAGGCAGAAGTACAAAAGTTTTTAAGCAGATCTGTGGAAGATGTTAGACCTCACCATACTGATGCAAATAATCAGTCTGCTTGTTTTGAAGCACCTGATCAAAAGACCTTACCCACTCCACAAGAGGAGCGGATTTCAGTGTAGAAAGTCAGCCTTCCCGGAAAAGGAGTGTTTCCCATGGATCTAACCATATGCAAAAACCAGATGAGCAGAGAAGTGAACCATCTGCAGGCATTCCTAAAGTAACCAGCAGATGCATTGATTCAAAAGAACCAACAGAAAGGCCAGAGGAGAAACCAAAAAAGGAAGGCTTTATATGATCTTCCGAAGGACCAAAACCTGAAAAAGTATATAAATCTAAATCAGAAACTCGTTGGGGCCCACGACCAAGCTCCAACAGAAGGGAAGAAGGTAATGATAGACCTGTGAGAAGATCAGGTCCCATTAAAAAACCTGTACTTAGAGATATGAAAGAGGAATGGGAACAGAGGAAGGAGAAAGAAGGAGAAAAGACCGAAAAGGTGACTGAAAAAGTAGTTATAAAGCCTGAAAAGACGGAAAAGAAGGATCTTCCTCCTCCCCCACCACCACCTCAGCCACCAGCACCGATTCAGCCACAGTCAGTTCCACCACCAATTCAACCAGAAGCAGAGAAATTTCCTTCAACAGAAACTGCAACTTTGGCTCAAAAACCATCTCAGGATACTGAGAAGTCTCTGGAACCTGTGAGTACTGTTCAGGTAGAGCCTGCAGTTAAGACTGTAAACCAACAGCCTGTGGCAGCACCAATAGTCAAAGAAGAAAAACAACCTGAGAAAGTCATCAGCAAAGACCTTGTTATGGAGAGGCCTCGTCCAGATTCAAGACCAGCAATTAAAAAAGAATCAACTTTACCTCCCAGGACCTACTGGAAAGAAGCTAGAGATAGAGATTGGTTTCCAGATCAAGGATACAGAGGTCGAGGCCGAGGTGAATATTACTCCAGAGGTCGAAGCTATAGAGGTTCTTATGGAGGGCGTGGCAGGGGTGGTAGGGGACACACTCGAGATTATCCTCAGTATAGAGACAATAAGCCAAGAGCAGAGCATGTACCCTCAGGGCCTCTCAGACAGCGAGAAGAAAGTGAAACACGGAGTGAGAGCTCCGATTTTGAAGTTGTCCCCAAAAGAAGACGACAGCGGGGTTCAGAGACTGACACAGACAGTGAAATTCATGAAAGTGCAAGTGACAAGCATAGTTTAAGTAAAGGCAAACTTCCCAAAAGAGAGGAACGGCCTGAAAACAAAAAACCT
>NW_022162052.1:0-8364 GCF_008728515.1 Papio anubis | reverse complement strand
CCCGGCCAAGGCTTGAGGTTTTCTCTAGTGTGCTGGATCTATAGGTCTGCGGTGCCATTTTCAGCCTCCTTTGAGCGATCCCTCTGTAAGCCTGGGTGGAATTGTCTGCTCTTCCGTGGAGAAACCGTTACTGTGACATTGCAGTGGTTTAATGGTCAGCTTGGATATAGAAGGCCCTGAGTTACGAGCTGTGACATAAAACTGCTTCCAAAGCACAGAATCTACCCACAAACTCACACTGGGAGGCATGAGGGACACTTGTCCTTGGATTCTATTCCTGCTCCTTCATGGGTCTGGAGCAGACTGGGAAACAGCAGTACTGGGAACAAAGGCTGGTTAGAGGGGATATGGAAGTGCTTCTGTTAGTGTCTCCAAGCTCTCTTGCTCAGAAACTCCTCATTGACAGGGCAGCCAAGGGAGATCCCCAACCAAACTCACGAGAAATGAACTAGAAACCAGGAATCAAGTAACAAATGTAAATGCTGGATAGACCCTAGTTTTCCCGATCTCTGCTCATCACATACTCCCTGGGAAGGACTGTATTTGGAGCTGAATTATCATCAGAGAATTAGAGCCAGGGGAGTGGGTGGGGTGATGTCAGTGGCCAGCATCACTGAGTGTGACAGCCTGAAGCCCCCAAGGACACTGCAGGGACAATTCAGGGACAAGCAGGGCTGGCCAGAGGAGCCCACTTCTCTGGTCAGTGTTGGAACCATGCAGCATGCCCTCAAAGGTCCTCTTTTATGGAGCTTATGCAGATCCTTCCTTGCATATCCATTCCTTCAAGTGTGTTAATACCACTGATCTGATGAAAATTCTTTCATTTATCGTGGTTTGATTAGATTTCCAGGGTCTGCTTCTCCTACTTTTGATCTGACATGTCCTGACTTTTAAGGTAACTTCAGTAGGCAGTGAATCTTATCTGTTAGCTGCTGATATTACAGTTTGGCATCTCAAAGGGTAAATTTGATTATATGTTCTAGAAGCGTCTCATTATAAATACCACATACTGATCTTTATAAACATGTTTGCTGTTCTCAGTTTCCCTAAATGGGGAAGAGAGAATTTAAAATGGAAGTGGCCAACCAATCCATTGTGGCAGAATTTGTCTTGCTCGGCCTGTCAGATCAGCCAAGGCTGGAGAAAACATTCTTTGTGCTCATCCTGCTGATGTACCTGGTGATCCTGCTGGGCAACGGGGTCCTCATCCTGGTGACTGTGTCCGACTCCCACCTACACACCTATGTACTCTTCCTCGGGAACCTCTCCTTCCTGGACATCTGCTACACAACCTCTTCCATTCCTCTGGTCCTGGACGGTTTCTGACTCTCAGGAAAACCATCTCCCTTCTCAGGCTGTGCAGTGCAGATGTTCCTCCTTGCCATGGGAGCCACAGAGTGTGTGCTCCGGGCATGATGGCTGCTGATCGCTACTAGCCATCTGCAACCCCCTTGCAATTAGGTAGGCCGCGAGCAGGCTGCCTATGTGCCCATGGCTGCCAGCTCCTGGGTGGCTGGTGGAGCCAACTCCTTGGTGCAGATCTCTCTTGCAGTACAGTTACCCTTCTGTGGGGATAACATCGTTAATCATTTCACCTGTGAGATCCTGGCGGTTCTGAAGTTGGCCTGTGCTGACATCTCCATCAATGTGATCAGCATGGGGGTGGCCAACATGATCTTCCTGGGGGTCCCAGTGCTCTTCATCTTTGTCTCCTACATCTTCATACTCACCACCATCCTGAGGATCCCCTCAGCTGAGGGACGGCGAAAGGCCTTCTCCACGTGCTCTGCACATCTTACTGTAGTGGTGATTTTCTATGGGACTATTCTTTTCATGTATGCAAAGCCCAAGTCTAAGGACCCCCTGGGGGCAGACAAACAGGATGTTTCAGACAAGCTCATCTCCCTCTTTTATGGAGTGTTGATCCCCATGCTCAACCCCATCATCTACAGCCTGAGGAACAAGGACGTGAAGGCTGCTGTGAGGAGCCTGGTAAGTCAGAAATGCTTCACCCAGCGATAGTGAGAGGAAGCAGTGTGTCTTTTGGTTCTGTTTACACAAGGGGTCTACTCAGTAAGCACAGACTTGCTTAATGGTCCCACACAACAGTTTCCAAACTGATGTTCACTGAGATGGGGCTTTCTTCGTGATGGAAGCTGGAACACTAACTCTTTAGAATGTGCTAAATTACCTAGAACCGAGAATAAGTGACTATTAAATTTTCTTTGTATTTTTATTCTGAAAAAATAAGCAATAAAAATTAGAACTTTGTAAAACAAACACTTATTTCTTTGTTCATGTGCAGACCAGTTTCAATTTGTATGTGACAATTACGTTGTTTTCTGTTGTACTGTGTAATGGGGAGCATGACAGTGAGGAAAAGTCACTTTTTTTTTTGAGAAAACCATTTTTATTATCATCACCACCCAGGTTATCTGTGCTAAGTTATGTGCCGAATGGCCAGATCTTCAAAAGAACAGCTACATAACATTTCTTTCATGTTTCAAGAGATGAAAATAACTGTACAAGATTAAGTACAAAAGTACACAAGACAGTAGACATGAAAAAGATCCATGTGTGAGATTTTTATCCCACCTACAGCTTTTATGTATTGAAAAGTAGAATTCATGATCTAAAAAATATTGTCCTTCTATAGTCCTGTCAAGTTTAGTGTAAGTGGGTTTAACCTGATTACAACACTAACACCAGTGTCACTTATCTGATATTTATAAAAATTCATATTTTTCAATAAATGAAAGTCAGTGTAACACCCATGCAAGCTAGAATGCTAGCTGTTTGGTGAACAAGGACCTGATATCAGAACAAGAAGTATATAAAGTCCCAAACTTTAAAGTATGATCTTTTTCAAACTGCATCCATTCCTCACATTGAAGATGTGAAACCCAAACCCATTCCTCTTTGTGTGTGGATTTGTGATCTTGCCTTTTCATACGGAGCATCTAAACTTCTAAATACTTCTTCCTATTGCTTCAGAGTTTTGTAACTTTCTTCATCAACTGAGCTACATCGAGCTTCATCTTCACTCTTAATACCCATCAATTTCCTAAATTTGACATTTTGGTCCTTGTTTCCAAAATTCAATTTTTCGCGTATTTCAGCAGATTAAGATTTGTCCTCTTCTTTCTTGCCCTGCCAAAGCATTTTCCTTTTTTTCTCTTGTTCAGCAAATTTCAATGGATTCACATGGAAATTCTGCTGGGTTATAGTAGCTAGGTACAGCTATTCCTGTCTCTGCCAAAGCTTTAGCTTGCAGGGCTGCCATTTGAGCTGTCATGGCTATCTGAGGTATTACTTGCATTCCTGATGCCAACAGGGCAGCAACATTGAGAACAGACCCCCAGTAGCTGCAGCTGCTGCAGTCATTTCTTGTTGTTTTTGTTTTTCAACCATTTTCTTGTATCGCTGTTCTTATAATTTCTTTGCCCTTTCCAACCTCCTAGCTAAAGCTTCTTGTGTATCTATTGCTGTGTTTCTGCCTCTGAAGGGAAGTGGACTCGGAGTCCAGCTTTAACTTCTGCTAAATCTTCTCGGTTTTTCAATTCTCTTTTTTCTATCTCGACTCCTACTGTTTGTCCTACTCCTGCTTCTAGTCCTATGCCTGTGTCTCGATCTTGAGCAGGAATGAGACCTGATCTGCCCTTTTCTTTCCCTGCTTCTGGATCTTGATTTCTTCCCCTCTCTGCTTCTAGGTTGAGACTTCTTCCACTCCCCACTCCTGGATCGGGACTTCTGCTCCAGCCTGCTTCTACTATGATGGCGTCTTTCACGAGACCTAGATCTTGAGTGACTTCTGCCTCTTGATGACTCATTTTTTGCATTTGTGCTTGTCCTCACTATTTTCAGATTAATTTAGTTGCTCTCTTTCTTTATCAGAGGAATGTTCTTTGTCATTATGTTCCTCAGATTTGTGTTTCTTAGAGGATTTTTCTTTGGATTCATGTCTTCTTGCCTCTTTGCTTCTGTTCCAGCTCCTGTGTTTTCTTCCTTTATTACTTGACTTTCATTTTCTTTCTCTTGACCTTGATCATGATCTTGAATAATAATGTTTTGAGGCTCCAGGAGGAACAGATACATCTGACTACTCTTTTTTCTTATCTCTATCTGGTGATGTCCTTTGTGGGGTTAGTCCATCTCATTCTGTATCACTAGCTGCCACAGTTCAGAGTCCTGGCCGCTAGGGCCGCACCTCCACTTGCTGCTTTCAACAGTTGGAAAAGTCACTTCTTAATTGGCATCCAAATTGAAAACCAATCTGCTATTTTAGAAAATTGCCAATATCAAGATGCATCCTGAATGACATCATTTAACCCCTCTTTGACTATAGGAGCTCAGAGTGTTGTCTGTCTAATTATTTCCTGCTTAATATCCTAGAGAAAATTTTGGGTAACTCTTTTTCCTCTTAATATACATAGAGCATGTCTATTTTCTACCCAAAGTCACTGAAGAGTTTGCTGCAACACCACCAAACTAGATAATACAGCCCAAGAAGAGAATCGTTAGCAGTCTTCCTCTAAATAAATCATTACTACAATATGAAGTTTATATTCACAGTCCATTTCATTTCTTTATGATTTTAGATTGGACGCTGGCAATAATTGCTCAAGCCTACTAATAATTACCCTTCTGGCTAAGAGCATAGACTTTGCAACCAGACTAACATGGAGTATCTCTGCCTGCACACTTCAGACCTGTTTAGAAAGAACTATTTAATCTTGTGGACCCTTAGTTTCCTCATTTGTAAGATGGAAATAATTAAACCAACTCCATAGAGGTGTTGTGAATATCAGTATGTGTATATGTTAAAAATGCATAGCGGGACAGGGCGCCCAAGATGGCCGAATAGGAACAGCTCCAGCCTCCAGCTCTCAGTGTGAGCGACACAGAATATGGGTGATTTCTACATTTTCAACTGAGGTACTGGGTTCATCTCACTGGGGTGTGTCGGACAGTGAGTGCTGGTCAGTGGGTGCAGCCTGACCAGTGAGACCTGAAGCAGGGCAAGGCATCGCCTCACCTGGGAAGTGCAAGGGGGAAGGGAATTCCTTTTCCTAGCTAAAGGAAACTGAGACACACAACACCTGGAAAATCAGGTAACTCCCACCCTAATACTGCGCTTTACCAAGGGTCATAGCAAATGGCACACCAGGAGATTATATCCCACACCTGGCCCAGAGGGTCCCATGCCCACGGAGCCTCCCTCATTGCTAGCACAGCAGTCTGAGATCTAACTGCAAGGTGGCAGCGAGTCTGGGGGAGGGGAGCCCGCCATTGCTGAGGCTTAAGTAGGTAAACAAAGCCTCCAGGAAGCTCGAATTGGGTGGAGCCCACCGCAGCTCAAGGAGGCCTGCCTGCCTCTGTAGACTTCACCTCTGGGGACAGGGCATAGTTAAACAAAAAGCAGCAGAAACCTCTGCAGATGTAAATATCCCTGTCCGACAGCTTTGAAGAGAGCAGTGGTTCTCCCAGCACAGAGGTTGAGATCTGAGAACGGACAGACTGCCTGCTCAAGTGGGTCCCTGACCCCTGAGTAGCCTAACTGGGAGACATCCCCTACTAGGTGCAGACCGACACCTCACACCTCACATGGCTGGGTACACCTCTGAGACGAAGCTTCCAGAGCAAGAATCAGACAGCAACATTCGCTGTTCAGCAATATTCTATCTTCTGCAGCCTCTGCTGCTGATACCCAGGCAAACAGCGTCTGGAGTGGACCTCAAGAAAACTCCAACAGACCTGCAGCTGAGGGTCCTGACTGTTAGAAGGAAAACTAACAAACAGAAAGGACACCCACACCAAAACCCCATCAGTACATCACCATCATAAAAGACCAAAGGCAGATAAAACCACAAAGATGGGGAAAAAGCAGTGCAGAAAAGCTGGAAATTCAAAAAATCAGAGTGCATCTCCCCCTCCAAAGGAATGCAGCTCTTCGCCAGCAATGGAACAAAGCTGGATGGAGAATGACTTTGACGAGTTAAGAGAAGAAGTCTTCAGTCGATCAAACCTCTCAGAGCTAACGGAGGAACTACATACCCAGTGCCAAGAAACTAAAAGCCTTGAAAAAAGAATGGATGAAAGGATAACTAGAATAATCAATGCAGAGAAGACCATAAACGAACTGACAGAGATGAAAACCATGACACAAGAACTACGTGACAAATGCACAAGCTTCAGTAACCAACTTGATCAACTGGAAGAAAGAGTATCAGCGATTGAAGATCAAATGAATGAAATGAAGCAAGAAGAGAAGTGTAGAGAAAAAAGAGTAAAAAGAAATGAACAAAGCCTCCAAGAAATATAAGATTATGTGAAAAGACCAAATCTACATCTGATTGGTGTGCCTGAAAGTGACAGGGAAAATGGAACCAAGTTGGAAAACACTCTGCAGGATATCATCCAGGAGAACTTCCCCAACCTAGTAAGGCAGGTGAACATTCAAATCCAGGAAATACAGAGAATGCCACAAAGATACTCCTTGAGAAGAGCAACTCCAAGACAAATAATTGTCAGATTCACCAAAGTTGAAATGAAGGAAAAAATGTTAAGGGCAGCCAGACAGAAAAGTTGGGTTACCCACAAAGAGAAACCCATCCGACTAACAGCAGATCTCTTGGCAGAAACTCTACAAGCCAGAAGAGAGTTGGGGCCAATATTCAACATTCTTAAAGAAAAGAATTTTCAACCCAGAATTTCATATCCAGCCAAACTAAGTTTCATAAGTGAAGGATAAATAAAATCCTTTACAGACAAGCAAATGCTTAGAGATTTTGTCACCAACAGGCCTGCCCTACAAGAGATCTTGAAGGAAGCACTAAACGTGGAAAGGAACAACAGGTACCAGTCATTGCAAAAACATGCCAAAATGTAAAGTCCATCGATGCTAGGAAGAAACTGCATCAACTAACAAGCAAAATAACCAGCTAATATCATAATTACAGGATTAAGTTCACACATAACAATATTAACCTTAAATGTAAATGGACTAAATTGTCCAATTAAAAGACACAGACTGGCAAATTGGATAAAGAGTCAAGACCCATCAGTTTGCTGTATTCAGGAGATCCATCTCACATGCAGAGACACACATAGGCTCAAAATAAAGGGATGGAGGAAGATCTACCAAGCAAATGGAAAACAAAAAAAGCAGGGGTTGCAATCCTAGTCTCTGATAAAATAGACTTTAAACCATCAAAGATCAAAAGAGACAAAGAAGGCCATTATATAATGGTAAAGGGATCAATTAATCAGGAAGAGCTAGCTATCCTAAATATATGCACCCAATACAGGAGCATCCAGATTCATAAAGCAAGTCCTTAGAGACTTACAAAGAGACTTAGACTCCCATACAATAATAATGGGAGACTTTAACACCCCACTGTCAACATTAGAGAGATTAATGAGACAGAAAGTTAACAAGGATATCCAGGAATTGAACTGAACTCTGCACCAAGTGGACCTAATAGACATCTACAGAACTCTCCCCTCCAAATCAACAGAATATACATTCTTCTCAGCACCACATCGCACTTATTCCAAAATTGACCACGTAGTTGGAAGTAAAGCACTCCTCAGCAAATGAAAAAGAACAGAAATTATAACAAACTGTCTCTCAGAGCACAGTGCAATCCAAACTAGAACTCAGGACTAAGAAACACAATCAAAACTGCTCAACTACATGGAAACTGAACAACCTGCTCCTGAATGACTACTGGGTACATAACGAAATGAAGGCAGAAATAAAGATGCTCTTTGAAACCAATGAGAACAAAGATACAACATACCAGAATCTGTGGGATACATTTAAAGCAGTGTGTAGAGGGAAATTTATAGCACTAAATGCCCACAAGAGAAAGCAGGAAAGATCTAAAATTGACACCCTAACATCACAATTAAAAGAACTAGAGAAGCAAGAGCAAACACATTCAAAAGCTAGCAGAAGGCAAGAAATAACTAAGATCAGAGCAGAACTGAAGGAGATAGAGACACAAAAAACCCTCCAAAAAATCCATGAATCCAGGAGCTGGTTTTTTGAAAAGATCAACAAAATTGATAGACCACTAGCAAGACTAATAAAGAAGAAAAGAGAGGAGAATCAAATAGATGCAATAAAAAGTGATAAAGGAGATATCACCACTGACCCCACAGAAATACAAACTACCATCAGGTGTTTACCATTTGCTGTAAACACCTCTACGCAAATAAACTAGAAAACCTAGAAGAAATGGATAATTTCCTGGACACTTACACTCTCCCAAGACTAAACCAGGAAGAGGTTGAATCCCTGAATAGACCAATAGCAGACTCTGAAATTGAGGCAATAATTAATAGCCTACCAACCAAAAA